>NC_142928.1:62707334-62739834 GCF_046866305.1 Octopus bimaculoides
TGTCAAACTCGACCACGCGCATATCACCTGTCGAAGAGCAGAGGAATATATCTTCAAATAGATGCGTTAACGAAGTATTTCTAGCATATAGAAAGTCGGCAAGCGGAGATTATGCTAAAATCACTTTCCTAACGTTTCATGTATATATAAGGATACATTTGATATATCTATTAATATGGAAAATGAATTATTGATAAAAGTGTGCAAAAGCTCTGTAATATAGCAATGTGTTTGAAGACTATAAAATCTGATAAATCTGATAAATATCTTGTAACTGCATCTTTTAATGCAGGACTAATTAGCTGCTCCATACTATCAAGACCGTTGTGTATACAAAAATATCTGTGCATCTCTGTGTGACTGTATGTATGATGTGTATGGGTATGTGTCCATGTGTGTGAGGTGTCGACATATGCATATGGGAATATTAATATACATATGTGTGTGTGCATGTGTGTCTGTGTGTGTGCATGTGTGTCTGTGTGTGTTTGTGTGTGTGTGTCTAATATATATATATATATATATATATATATATATATATATATAGAGAGAGAGAGAGAGAGAGAGAGAGAGAGAGAGAGTTAAGTATACAGGGATTAGCATTGAGTTGCTTCTCCAACATACTGAAAATTTAGAAATAGCAGTCAAAGAACTACTGATTCTAAACTACAAATTTTTCTCGAAACGGACTGAAGATTTGGAATAGAGAACGTTTCATTCTCTTAACCATGAAACGATCGTATCCGATTAACTAAAGACTTGTTTTGTTTATGCTTTTCCCTCCGGTTTTTTGTTCTATGTGTGCCATAAATATCGCCATCCGTTTAGAGAAAAATTTGTAGTTTAGAATCAGTAGTTCTTTGACTGCTATTTCTAAATTTTCAGTATGTCGGAGAAGCAACTCAATGCTAATCCCTGTATATTTATGATGATAAATGGTTTTACCGATAAAGGTTTTTTCATACTGAACTACTTGGCAAAATTGTTAATTATTAATTCTATTATTAATTGACGATTCCCTGCCCTTATTCTTGTATATTTTATATTTGATACCTCTAAGTTAGATGGTTAAACCGTAATCCCTCCACACGGGACTTTTTTTCATACGGGACTATTTGTGACGCACATGGAATAGATTTCTTTGAGGTGGGATGCCTGAACTCACTAGCCGATGAATTCGTAAGTGCCCTTCTTATCGTTGATTTTTGGTGTCGCATGGCCAAAAATTACCGTGAATTTTTTTAGAGACACTTTCCAATTTATCAGAATATCGGACTGAAGATTTGGAATAGAGAAACTTTCATACTCTTAACCATGAAACGATCGTATCCGATTAACTAAAGACTTGTTTTGTTTATGCTTTTCCCTCCGGTTTTTTGTTCTATGTGTGCCATAAATATCGCCATCCGTTTGGAGAAAAATTTGTAGTTTAGAATCAGTAGTTCTTTGACTGCTATTTCTAAATCTTCAGTATGTTGGAGAAGCAACTCAATGCTAATCCCTGTATATTTATGATGATAAATGGTTTTACCGATAAAGGTTTTTTCATACTGAACTACTTGGCAAAATTGTTAATTATTAATTCTATTATTAATTGACGATTCCCTGCCCTTATTTTTGTATATTTTATATATATATATATAGATAGATAGATAGATAGATAGATAGATAGATAGATAGATAGATAGATAGATATACACACACAATACATGTAAACGTGCATGACAGTTTTTTTAAATATGCATTTAAGACTGTGTTCGTTCTAGTGTGTTTGTTAATGAGCTTTTCATAATTTCATTTAAAATTTATAAAATTTCAAGAAATTCTCGATCTCAACCAATGCGTAACTCTGAACTATAATGCCGTTATATTCCTGGGAATAATTATAATTGATAAAAAGTTCAACATCCCGTTTGGAATTATTGAATGCATTAATTTGAAAGATTTTATTGTTTATCTCATGTATACTCCATACACTATTTTTACTGACTATTATTTCATTTATTTATTTACATCTTGTATGTTTATTTTTGAATTTGTTATACTATGCAGTTATAAATAGTTTCATAGCATTTGTATGTTTCCTGTATCAAGGTGCATCTACAGCTTTCTGGGGGAACGATGTACAAGTAGGGTCTCAGTGAAACAGTTTAGCTTATGTGAGCCATGTTTTTTCTAGGTTTTGAAAGTCTAACAATATGCAACATCACGAACTACATTGCTTTTTATTATGTTGAGCTCAGTATGTCAGGTTATGCAAAAAGTACTTGATTACATATAAAGCATATATTCAACATGCTATAGCTTCTATATCCATAGTAAAAATGTTAAGGAATGTGCTTGTTACCATTACAATATTTAGGGATCCATTCCAACGTATGCATGCTACATATACCTGCATACATTTTCGTATGATTTTATCTAGTTATTGGGTATTTCTATGTGCAGATGATTCGCCTTGGGAGATTATATTTTGAAGAGGATTATTTTCAGTATAGGTTATAACAGTACAGTATATTATGTCAAATTAATACTCAGCCTCAATTTACTGCAAATAAATTTTATTTGAGAATATGTAACTATAACTGATGTGCTTACTTTGGTATTTATTTGAGCAGTGTTCTGACAATTTTGACAGGTTTTATCTTATTCGTATGTTAAATATTGAGGTCAAATTTCGACGCAAAGCAAGTAATTCCGAGGTATGGTAAGTTTATTACATCGACGCGGTGTTCAACTGGTACTTATGTTATTGACCTCAAGAAGATGAAATAGAAAACCAACCTCGGCACGATTTGAACTCGGAATATAAAGATGAACGAAATGCTGTTACGTATTTTGCCCAGTGATTTGGCGATTCTACCAGCTCTCTGCTTTATTCGTAAGTTAAATATTAATTCTTGAATTACAGAGTTCTATGTCTGTAATAAAAAGTGTTTTTCTCGTATCCCCTTTCCAATGGCCACTTTCACGTTATTGTACATGTGTTTCACATAGCTATTTTAAGTTTCTTGTTGAACAATATTTTCTAGTATATAGAAGTGATTTTGACACCGCAATAAATAAATTTATCATGTGGCCATTAAAATTTATTGTAATCTTTGACACTAAGTATCTCCAGAGAATGATAAAATAATTCGAGTCCGACCTTTCATATGTTTTGGATGCATTTTACATTGAAAAGGATAACTGGATAAAGTCTAAGGGACATTAATGAACGGTGTACATTTTGTTTTTCATTTCGAAAGTTAGCTAAGTTTCTAAGGTAATTTAACTATATTCGTCTCAAAGTAGCCTTTATGCATTATTGATTGCTGAAAAGATGGTAATGTTTAATACCAAGTGATTTTTCGGTGCACTTTGTTTTTATTTGGTGAATTTTTCGCGATAATATTTGCATGACCTGCACAGTTGTCATGTTCAATTTCTCTGAAGTTCTGATGTAAATTGTGCGGTTTTGGTGGCTTCGTCGTGTACATTTTTTTATGTCAATGAAAAGGGAGCTCTGGCCATTGGAACAAGCTACATTTAGTATACTATTTAATAGTTTCCTGTTTATTTATTCGATCTTTATAATTGGCTTGAAACAATACGGTTCCTAATTCTCATAATCCACTTAAACTAGGTAAAGTTTTCGATCTGCCCATTTGGATGAAATAACTGCGTTTTGCAATGAGTAGCAAAGTATCATGTAAATATTACGTCGTCAAGTATGAAATTTGTAGTAAGGAATATGGTAAACTTTGACAGCTGCTCATTTTGCGCCATTATTATATTTTGACTTTATTTTTTGTTAGAAAGCTGACACATCTAATTCCTTATTCTAACTCATTTTGCGCTTTATATAGTATTTATAAATCGTCTTTTGCTATTTTTCTTTAGAGGTGGATAAGTTGGAAATTCGTAGTTTTGAAATATGAGTTCTTTCTTGGAAATACAGTATCACAGAGAGCTCGGAATATTAATGGAGTATTTCATTCTAATGTTATTACACAGCAGACAGTATCAAATTTGTTTGCAAAGTTTCGTTCTGGTAAATTTGACCTCAGAAATGAGCAACGCGGTTCACCAGAAACAAAGGTGGATAATGACGAACTGAAAGCTACCATCGAGTCAGATCCATTTCAAAGTGCACGTGAATTATCGTTGTTGTTTGGTATTAGCAAGCAAACAATATTGACTCACCTAGTTCAAATCGGTAAATTGAAAAAGTTGGATAAGTGGGTTCCACGTGAACTCAATGAAAATCGGAAACAGCAAGGTTTGGAATCTTGCATTATGCTACTTTCTCGTCACATAAATGAATTATTTTTGATTCGCATTGTAAAATGTGATGCGAAATGAATCCAATATAACAGCTGTAAACGTTCAGCGTTTTGTCAACAATGGCTGGACAAAGACAGGCCACCAAAACACAGTCCGAAAAGCAACATTCATCAAAAGTAAGCCGATGTGTACTTGGCGGTCTGGCGCAGGTGTGATACATTATGACAACTAGACCAAATGATTCAGAAACTTACAAAACAGTCTAGATTAGTCAACAGATCCACTCTTATGTTATTGCAAGACCACGTCAGACAACACATTGCAAATATGACATTGTTAAAACCATAGGAGTTGGAGTTGGAAGTTCTCTCTCAACCACCATACTTGATCTTGTGTCCTCTGACTACCACTTCTTCCAGAATTTGGATAACTTTTTGATAGGAAAAAATTAATTCCGACGATGCTGTAAAACAGGCCTTCCAAGATTTTATTGACTCTAGATTGCCAGGCTTTTACAGTTTTTGGACAAGATGCCGCTGAAATGGCAAAAGTGTATTGAAAATATGGGTTCATGCTTTGATGAATAAAACTATTCCTTGTATTTATAAAACATTAGTAAACGTTTTTTTTTCTTTTCTATAAATTTCATACTTGATGACCTAATACTTTGTTAATTAACCAAATAGTCAATATCAGGTGTAAAACTTATAGCAACATAGTTTCATGGTTAGTGTAATTTACACTCACCTCGAGTTATTCTTTTTTCCCAAGAATTCCACATAAAATAGCAATGCTGACAACTAAAGTTGGTTTTCACCATGATCCACATTAGATTTCCTTATAGCTAAAGCCACAAAGCTTCAGGCATTATTTAACCTGGCAAAATTATTCAACCAGGCGTTATAGTTTTGAGCAGTGAGTTTCTGGCTGTGTATGTTTTTTTAAATTATTATCTAATTTATTTTGGGATTTCAATAAATTTGGATATAACAATGCCTTCATTGATTCGATTCCCTATCTAGAGGCATTGATCCGATTCCCTATCTATCAGGAAGTTGGGTAGTATACTTCACCAGCAAAAGACAGACATTGCTCTGGCTTTATAGTTTTGAACAACAGTTTATATATATATATGTTACGGAGATGTACTTACAAAGCAAGTGACCTTATCTGAGACCGCGTGCTGAAGCAAAAACAAATGCAGTGTGGAAGATGTTTTTAAATTGTTTATAAACACACCTTCCACGTTGCAATTATATATACGAGGATGTGTGTGTGTTTGTGTGTGTGTGTGTGTGTGTGTGTGTGTAATTTTCACAAAGACTTTTAAATATCTCTCTATTCTCTTTTCTCTCCCTTCCTCCTTCACCGTTTTCTATTTGTTTCTCTCTTTCCATCTCTCTCTCCCTCTCTCTCGTTGTTCACACATAACCATCATCTATCTTTCCTTTCCCTAAGTGACCATATTTCTTTTCCTGCACGGACGATCAAAAGAGCGGACTTGTTTATTTCTCTCTCTCTCTCTCTCTCTCTCTCTCTCTCTCTCTCTCTCTCTCTCCTATATTTCCTCTTTTCAAAAAAAAAAATTTCCCAGCGTTCACAATTTTCCTCTCGTTTTGGTCTAATGACCCTCCATGTTTGTTTTCATTCGGTTTCCTTGTATGTCTCTACTGTCATCATTTTGTTTCCAACTTTAACCCTCCATAAATCTTAAATTTTATTTTAGAATTTATGGTAGCAACTCTCTTTGAAGACTCATATTGTCGTTGAATGTTCGAAATGAGGAGTAAATAGGCAGACAACAACTGATGAAGGCTCCTTTCTCTGTGCTTTCTTGAACTGTTTTCCATTTTTTCTCGTTATATACGTATTTAACTCGTTTGTTTGCATATTTCATGTTGTTTTCACCGGTTGGTGACGTCCTGTACACACATATGAATGTATATGTGTGTGTGTGTAAGTGTGTAGATGTGTGTGTGCTTGTGTATGTGTGTGTGTGTGCATGTGTGCGCGTGTGTATGTGTGTGTCTTTGTGTGTGCCTTACCTCAGTCATCACTTGACAACCGGTGTTGGTGTGTTTACGTCCTCGCAAACTAGCGTTTCGGCAAAAAAGAGTGATAGAATAAGTACTAGGCTTTAAAATGTGTCCTGTGGTGGAATTTTTCGACAAAAACACTTAAATGCGGTTTTCTAGCATGGCCACAGTCAAATGACTAAAACAAGTAACAGAATAAAAGCAAAGAATAAAATTCAATTTCTTGGGCTACATTTGGATTTTTTAAATCTATTTCAAGCATAAATACGCCGTAGTCTTTGAATATACAACAAAAAGATGAGCATATAATATCGAAATCAATCAGTGTGTTAACTGATTTCTTTTATAAACAGGTTTTCCGAGATTATTAGCTATTATTCATGGAAAACGAATCTGTCCTTTTTGCGAATAGAAAAATTTGGGGGGAACAAACCAGTGCTTCCACTGTTCACGTCAATCCCTTGAATATTATTTCTAATAATGCCAAAAATTGTATGCACGAATTGTATCATAATATCGGTATCTGATTACCATTGACATATTCCTATACAAAGTAAAACTATTCATCCTGGATTCCTAGGATATCAGTGCGTATTTATAAATCGTGGAAAATAACGAAGTTTGGTATTGCATTGCGCAACACCTGATCTATAAATCATGTAAGTACGGAATCGACAACGAATAGATATTTTGTTCTTATGTTTCTCCCGCTCTTTGCTGAATATTATACTATCTTTGTATATCAAAATTACAAAAATAGCAAACGGCACCAAACACATCCTGTCTTCCCTCAGAAGAAATCATTTTCTATTGTCAGATAAAATATAAAATATTTAGAAAACAATATTTTTATATTACCATCACTATTGAGAGTGAAAATTTGGGAAGATGCACTTGCAGATTATTAATTCAAATGGAAGTTGTAACAACATCCTTGCATGTAAATTCTTCTGGGCTGTCTTTAAATTATTTTCTAGCAATTTAACCAATATGACGAATGACTTTGCCCAATTACCATATTCTCAAAAAATATAGAACACAACATCCGTTTAGCTGTGTGAAAGATAATTTTATTTCGCAGCTGTGTAGTTTCACATTCGAGCCTACTTCAGGTCACATTTGGTATCTCATAGCTTTTTGAAATTTTACGTATATACTCTGATAGACATCAGCTGTGTGGAAGCCTGTCGGGGAACCGCTTTTTCTTATACGGTAGATGTAATCCATGATATTTACCTCTTGCATCACTTCAAACGAGTTCACTCACTTATGAGAATTCGGATTTGGTTTTGTGTTTGAGAGTACGATTCTCCCTTCTCCCATCCTATAAAAGGAACCATAATCACAACACTACCATCTAGACTGCGCCATTTAATATAGGTCTTAACGAATTATAGAAGTAAGCTTTACAAATCTTTCAATAAATATCTTTATCAATATCATTATTATATTCCCACAATCGAACTGATATATCCACTTAATAAAAGAACAAAATCTACTCCAGTACTTTTTTTTAATATTTTATGTGTGTGTGCGCGCGTGCGTGCGTGCGTGTGTGTTTCTGTGTGTGTGTGTGTGTGTGTGTGTGTGTGTGTGTGTGTGTGTGTGTGTGTGTGTGTGTGTGTGTGTGAAGGGGATTGTCAGGGGAGGATGATATCTATGAAACTCGGAGTGTCACCACGCAAAGTAAATCAGTAGTAGATAATGTAGTTTCTGCAGCAGCATTTGTAATACTTGATTAAATTCTAGAAAAGATCTGAGACATGTGAATGCACTCAGAAGATGTTATATAAATGATGAAATAGACAGCAATTATTTAAGAAACAAAGATAGCTATGTTTATTAATGGTCTAAAAGGATTTCGTGTATCATATTACATGACTTTGCAAAATCTGCGCACACAAGAAACCGACTTTGAACATATAGAGTTAAAATACATACACACAAACATACGTATATGCGCATACATAGATATGTGAATACACTTATATATAGCTGCTTGTAAGAGAAACTACATAGTATCGACAGCTGTGGCGTTCAGCTGTACAATGGTTTATTCAAAACCAATAACAAACACCGCATTTATGATCAAGTATTTTGGAACTTTCATATTCCTTACCATAATCGTCATCTAGCCAACCTACTAAGCATTTTTCAATTAATAGACTTGTCCTTTTGTTATTATTCTTTATCCATCGTCAGCCTTGTTCCAGCAGACTCATTAATATTTATCAGATGTCAAGTTAATATTGATATTTCCAGATGTAATATTTATCAGATAAGGAATGCCTAAGAGTACACTAACTTTTTAAGATGTTAACGGAGCAGGAACATAGAGGTCTCTCTAAAATTCTATAATTGTTCTTTTATTGAAAGTGAAGAATTGTGATTCATAATCTCTACAGCGTTCTCGATGTGCCAAATGTGTCAACGAGGGTTAACCCTAATTTTGTTAATATTAGTATGTATACCCATTTTCCAATATGCTATCAAATACTCACCTGGATGAGCCAATATTTGGAAGTTCTTACATATTTGCAGGATACTGTATTCTGAGTGAAAATTGCATTGTTCATTAATTTCTCCGTGCCAAGTATCTCAAGGCTTTCTCGACATTTAAAATGATTGTCACGTCTTTCGAGAAGTATTGGAGACAATATACTATATATGTGTAATAATATTACATCAGTTGCTTTTCATAACGCACCAGCAATGATTATTATGCACCGAGATTTATCAACTTTCATTGAAAAAATCGTTTTGTATGCTTTGTAAGTTATGCTTTATGAATACATCTTGGGAATAACTGTCAGTGGAGAATTTCCAAAAAGTTGAAAGAAGATTTATCACGTGTTCAATGTGATATAAAGAGAGGAATCTTGAATAACACTTTTGTGTACACTCATTTAAGGTGGATATCTCGGAAAATCATTTTGCAAGTCGTGTTTTTTTTTTATATTCAACTGTGTACCTTCATAAGTATAAACCGTTTCATTAAGATGAGTTATCGTATATATATATATATATATATATATATATATATATAATGTAGTAGTGAAATGGATTTGGAGCACAGTTTGATTTGCATAAAGTTCCTACAGTTTGCAGAAAATTTCAATGCCTATCGAGATTGCCGCGAAAGAACAAGTAGATGAACTATTTCAGATAAGAGCCTACTCATTTATAAAACCAACCTGAAAATTTCATTTTGAAGCATTTTGTAGCAATGACTTACCTTAAAGAATGGTTTATCTACTCTATGTTGAAGCAGAAATTATAAATATAAAAATGAACTTGTTATAAACATTCATCGAAAGAAGCAAATATCAAGGTAAATGCGTAGCTCAAATATAAAGCTTTAGTGGCGTGAACTGCTAGAGCAATAAATATTCACACCTGAAAATCTAAATATTAGAGCAGCTGCCGAAACCTTTTCATTGTATTTCACTGTTCCGATAAGGGCGAATATAGATTTAACCATAAAATTCTGGTAAACAAACATAATAGATTCAAAATCATTGGATACTGCGGTTCACAATAATACTCATACTTACTGGTCATCAGTACATATCGTAAGAAAAATATACTTAAGTCAAATAAACGGTCTTATATAAAACGTTATCCTTTAATTTATTTGTATTTTACTATTAACGCAACTCGTATCATTATCTATTTCTCTAGATTTCAGCATATTATATAAAATATACCTTCCTTTGTAGGGTATTATGGGCTTCTCGTTTTCAATTATATCGTAAATGAACTAGCTTTAACTGCTCGTAGTATTCTTATTATACGCTATTTATATTCAGATAGCACCCAACTAGATATTTGCATAAATTAAAGAAATGTCATAATATATTTAACAAAATAGAAAATTCACTCTACTGCTAAGACTATTCCGCAATTTCGAATTGGAGGTATGCTAAAAGTGAGAGTTTGTTGTGTTTCCATTCCTAAAATGAATCAAATGCAACTTTATTTATCATTAACAATGTTTGAAGTAATAAATATTGGGCTAAGTTAGAAGTTTATTACAGAAAATGCGTTTAGAATCTTATCAATATATATATCATTATTGGTACATTATTTGATAGATGCACATATGATTTTCAATCACGAATAGTTTCCATAAAGATGTTTATCTGTAATAAAAACATGTTTTTTTTTTTAATCTTGAATATTGTATATAACTTTTAATGTTTTACATTGGTTATCATAGATAATTTTCATGATGAAAGCATATTTCGTAAATCTTTTTTATTTCACTCCGTGATTACCATGCGATCTTATTTTATGGCGAGTCATTGTTTCTGTAAGTTTATGATGAGGTCAAACAAGTTTAAACGTTGGGGAAACGATAATTAGAACAACGTCGTTGTTTTTGAATAAATGTTTCCTGGAAATTGTCTGGAAATTCTATACGAATTGAGGTCACTAAATTTAAATCTAGTAGCCATTAACCAAACCAGCTTTTCCGATCCTGCTGTACGAACGTTTTACACCGCCTCCAGTCACTTCGGATCCAGTAGGTGGCAATGTGGTTTTGAGAAGATCTCGAAATAAGGTTTTGGGAATTCGATGATCAGTCAGTTACTATAGACGCTTGTTGCAGTACAGGTGGTGTTTTGGGGGTTACAAACATTTATACATGGATAGGAGCCGGATGGACAGATTTCACGCTTCCGGAAATATTCTTTTGTACATCACACTCATTAATGTTGGTGATAGATTTGAATAATGTCCCAGATGATCCCATCTCCTTCAATTAGGAGCACCCTCAAGATTGGTCCTTTTACACTGGCCATTCTTTCAACATTCACCCACCTTTCAACACACGTGCTAGAAAGCAAACATTTCCTTGTCCATTCTCAACTTCCTTTTCAAGTTAAACTTGAAAAAGTTGATGAGGGCTCGCCATAGAGGCAAATGTCTGTCTTTAGCCCTTTCAAACGGGTTAATAATAATAATATTAATAATAATAATAATAATAAGCTGAAATTTTTGAAACAAAGGCAGCTTGGGGGAAGGGATTAAGTCGATTACTTCGACCTCAGTGTTTCACTGGTACTTAATTCATCGACAGCGGAATGATGAAAGGGAAAGTCGACCTCGGCGGAATTTGAACTCAAAACGTAGCAATGGGCAAAATGCCGCTAAGTATTTCGGCCGACGTACTAACGATTCTGCCAACTGGCCAACTTCGACCAGCTCGCCAATAACAATAATGACTATTATTATTTCAAAATTTTGCTACAAGGGCAGCTTGGGGGAGGTGGGGAGGTGGGGATGAGTCGATTGCATCGACCCAGTTTTCAGCTGGTACATATTTTATCGACCCCGAAGGATGAAAGGCAAAGTCGACCTCGGAATTTGAACGCAGAACGTAGCGACGGGCGAAATACAGCTCAACATTTCGTCCAGCATGATAACGATTCTGCCAGCTCACAGCCTTAATATTAATAATATTAATAATCCTTTCTACTATAGGCACAAGACCTGGAATTTGAAGGGAGGGGGATGGTCGATCACATTGATTGAGACTGTTACTTGACTGGTACTTAATTTATCAACCCTGAAAGGATGAAATGCAAAGCTGACATCGGCGGAATTTGAATTCAGAAATGCCAGTTCGCTGCTTTGATAATAATAATAATAATAATAATAATAATAATAATAATAATAATAATAATAATAATAATAATAATAATAATAATGATGATGGTGATGGTGGTGATAATAATAATGAGAAGAAGAAGAAGAAGAAGAAGAAGAAGAAGAAGAAGAAGAAGAAGAAGAAGAAGAAGAAGAAGAAGAAGAAGAAGAAGAAGAAGAAGAAGAAGAAGAAGAAGAAGAAGAAGAAGAAGAAGAAATGAATTCTGATTCTTTTAATAAACGAGAAGAAATGCTTATTGCTCAGAATTATTTTTATTCATTGTTTATTTATTTTTTTTTTTTTTTTGTAAATATTAGATACAATGTCAAATACGTATTTCATTGAAACATATCGAGCGAATTCTGTCACTGGCTTTTGAGACATTTCGAAATTTTCCGCCAATAGGGCAATGTAGATTTGTCTTTACAATTTTCTGGACCGCCGTTAAATGTTCTTGCAAAATGTTGACATGTGTGTACACCGCATCGGTAATTATAGAGTACAACATAAAGTTGGACACAATTAGAAGAACATTTCAAATCATTTGCACATTTCTGCCAACCTGAAATCAAGAAAAGAAATATTTATGAATATATATACAAGTATTTAAGGACATATTATTTTGCACTGACATAAGACACAACCATATTTAATGGCTATGTCTAAGGGAAGATATCAAAATTGATCCAAGTGTTATTAGCTTGGTACTTAGCTTTCTTTTTTAGATATCTCTTAATCCAATACATTCTGCATTCATTCTTATAATGATGCAAATCTTTCAATAATTATATTTCGTTATATAGTCCAGGTAAAATTGAGTCTAATGTCACAGGTATATACAATACATGCTCAAGTTCACTCACCACCTAAAACAGTAACTTGAACAGCGACTAAAACAAAACATGGCTACATACACTAAAACCTAATGGCGAAAGACACGAACGCAACTAATCAAGCAGCACGTGACTACTAACGTATGTAGCAAACGATAAAAAAAACTGTGATTGGAAGTCCACATGAACTCAGCTAGTATATGAGAGACAGCGTATACACCAAATATATTCAATTCTTGAAAAAGGGAAATGTTTTCAAACTGACTATAAAACAGCCATTAGATTATAGGAAAACTCTAGAATAATAGAAATGATCAAACTTGACGACACTAAACTATAAACGAACACACAATATCACCATATAACAGCAAAAAAAAACTGTTGAACAAAATTCCAGTAGACATCGATAGAACGGCAAATACGCACGGAAATAAGAGATTGGAAAGATAAACCCCGAAATCATATAGTTAAAGAAAGAAATTCATAAAAAATGTCTGTGCCTAAACCAGAATAGTTCTTGCTGTGCATTACATAAAATAACAATGCGTTCTACAGGATACATTCAGCAATTTATCAAAATATGCACCCCTCAATAGCACTCCTCAAACTCAGGGCTAACTTTTATTTACAGACTGCAGAGATATCTACATAAAAAAATATATGAATTTACAACCTACCGAATATTTATTGAAGTCACATTACTAAACCAAAAGTTAAAGAACATGAATGATAAAAGCATTTTTTTAAAATATAGTTTCAGCTTAGAGCTGCGGCCATGCTGATGCACCGCCGTGTTGCTACACTGTTATTACAGGGAGCCTCTTACAATATGTGGCACTTGGTGAAGAATGGAGTTTGATTTAGCAACCCTCATTTGCACCTCCTGCCGCGAGGTAGGTTCATCTGGGACTCTCGACAGGAAGAGGTCCAACTTTGATTTTAAAAACCCCTACATCTACTTTGTGCAGGTTCCTCAGGCTCTTTGGGAGAATATTAAAAAGCTGTGGGCCCCTGAAACCCAAACTGTTGCAGTAACTTGTCCTGAAGCGCGATGGCATTGCTGGGATTTTTGGCACTATGCAGTGTCGTCCCGTTCTGGCATTGGTGTAGCTTTCAACACCAACATTTGGCACGATTCCTTCCAGGATCTTCCAGGTGTATATTACTGCATACCTCTCCAGCCTTCTCTCCAGGGAGTAGAGTCTTAGCTGTTTCAGCCTTTCCCAGTAGCTGAGCAGTTGCAAAGAGACAATCTTCTTTGTGAATCTTCTCTGGATTGCTTCAAGGTCTGCTGTTAATTTCACACTGGTGGGTGACCACAGCTGTGAGCAGTAATCCAGGCGGCTGAGGACGAATGTCCTCTAGAGGATCATCATGGTTTCCTTATCTCTGGTTCTGAATGTTCTCAGGATCCATCCAGCCAATCGTCTGCACTTTGTTGCCATCCTGGTAATGTGCACTTGGAAAGAGGTATCATCACTCATGTCGATACCCAGGTCTCTCACTGATTTAGGCTCTGGGATTGAAATTCCCTGCGGACCAGTGTACTCTGTAGGTTTCATATTCAGTTTTGGACGTTGGTAGCGCAGGGCTTGGAATTTTTCAGCATTAAACTGCAGATTATTATCCTCAGCCCATCTGTAAACAGAGTCCAACTCCTGCTGCAGGTGTGCAACATCACTGGAGTTCTGTATTTTGAAGACTCATTTCATGATGACCGTGATGACAGTCTCAGAAAATATCAAACAAATATTACCAAAAAATCTTTTAAAACATACAAGATAGCGGCATCATAAAAAGTTTATGAGTAGCAAAAGTAATCTGTTTGTAATCATAGATAGAGACGATTAAAATACGAAAATTAATAATTTACGCTGCGGCATAAACAAATTAACTAAGATCAAGAAATATAAAACAGAATGAGATTAAAGTAATTACTGCAAGCAATGACAGCACGATTAAGATCACCTTAATTCACAAACATTGTTTGAAATATTTCTACAGCTAGCGCGCCCACATGAACTCAGCTAGCATATGAGAGACAACGTATACACCAAATATGTTCAATTCTTGAAAAGGGGAAATGTTGAATACTAACATATATGTATATATATATATATATATATATATATATATATATATATATATATATATATATATATATATATATATATATATATATATATATATATATATATATATATATATATATATATATATACATATATATATATATATATATATATATATATATATATATATATATATATATATATATATATATACATATATATATACATAATTACATACATACATACATATATATATATATATATATATATATATATATATATATATATATATATTTCGTATGTGTATTTCGTGTGCAAGATTTTTCATGTAGATACGTGTGTTGAAAGAAATACGATTAAACCTTGGGAGAGGCATTATGCCGGTAATAAACACACGCACTGGTTCAGTCCTTTATTAATTTATAAATAGTATTTAGTTTTTCGTCTTTTTTTTTCGTTTTGTTTTGTTTTTTTGTTAAATCATTTCATTGTACTCTTGCAATCTCTTCAGTAACTTGTCTCTCCACTTCCATTATTTTATTTTGATGTATGATCTAGCGTTGTTTTGAACATACCGGACAATTTCAAGACAACTCTAAATAATACTTCAAAATAAAATAAATAAAATAAAATAAAATAAATGGAAGTGGAGAGACAAGTTACGGAAGAGATTGCAAGAGTGCAATGAAATGATTTAACAAAAAAATTGATTTAAAAAGAAAAAAACGAAAGACGAAAAACTAAATACTGTTTATAAATTCATAAAGGACTGAACCAGTGCGTGTGTTTATTACCGGCATAATGCCTCTCCCAAGGTTTAATTATATATATATATATATATATATATATATACATATATATATATATATATATATATATATATATATATATATATATATATATATATATATATATATATATATATATATATATATATATAAATATATATAGATAGATATATATAGATAGATATATATATATATATATATATATATATATATATATATATATATATATATATATATATATATATATATATATATATATATATATAGATAGATAGATAGATATACATAGATAAAACTTACTTGGAAAAGGATGTGTATTTTTTTCGTTGTTCGAAAAAAGTTCGTTTTCTGTTTTCGTTTTTAAGTTTTCGGTTCTCATTGTGTTTAACGTTTTTTTTAGGTCCTGTACCCATATATGCATGTATGTATACATATAGATGTAGTTATGTACATACATGTATGGATATATGCATATATTTATATATTAGTTATATATATATATATATATATATATATATGTATATATATATGCATATATTTATATATTATTTATGGTATTATATATATATATATATATATATATATATATATATATATATATATATATATATATATATATATATATATATATATATATATATATATATATATATATATATATATATATATATATATATATATATATATGGTACTGTTTATGGCCACTTTAATGTAGCTGTCGGAACCGCAGCACCAAGAATTTGAAACCAATGTTACCCATAAAATGAGTGAACAGAAAAGTACCCACTAATATGTAGCTGTGGCTGTTGTTTTCACAGTTGACGTTGTTGTTTTTGCCTATCCTTGCATCAGTTCCGATTAAACAGACCTTTGGTCAAGTTGGAGACAAGACGTTCCGTTTTACCCAGTGTGGTCACTTCTAGTGGTGATCAAGTCAGTTTGAGATAGACTTTTATTTTTATATTAGTGTCATGCCCAGCAATCTCGAATAGGCAACTTCATTGACATACCTTAAAGAGTAAATTATCATGTTAACCAAGAAACTGTTACACTTAACTCATAGACAACACATTAACTAGGGCATTATCTCGTAGATCAATAGTTCATTGATGAAGGAATTTTAAACCCAAAATTTCGTAGTGTGTGTGGCTGGTGGTGCTCCGCTGCATTTTCATCATTTCCTAATGAAATTATGCTTTCCATTTCGGGTATACGAGGCCTAGTGATGTGTTTATAAGAACATCGAGCATAAAACCATAAATAACAACGGTTTTAAGATCGTAATTTCGCTTACTTTTGGTTTTACAAGACAACAACATAGTGAATATTTTCTTTACACATCAATAACCGAAGAAGAATTTGTGGGTTAGAGATTAAATCAAGTATCATTGAATTTATATATACATTACCTCAAGCGGATCGAGTAAACATCTCGGATCTGAGAATAACAAATTCAAGATTATACCTGACTTGGACAATAGAATGAAACGATTATACTACTAGACATTGAAAATTCGAAAAGCTCAGTTCGAAATTCCCAAAAGGTTACCGATACGACGGAGAACCTGGAGAAGGCAGCTCTGTACAAGGCAAGAAACAATGTGACTTAGATGACGACTATAACAATCGAATTTCAGTATATCGGTTTTAAAATGGTTAAAACACTCATCTTTTAATATCCGAGACTCACTTTATTTCAATGTCGTAAACACAAAACAGATACAATCTACTTAAAGTGCGTAACTTAGTGATTGATTCCAGAACTTATCTGTTAGTTACAAAAAACAGGAATATATAATTTACATAGTCAAGAAATAATAACAAGAGTAGAACATGGGCCTGTTTTGTCAGTGATACCACTATACACAACGGTGAAATTTTCGATTTTTCGATATCTACTTCAAGTAAAGTATATTTTAATTAATTATTTAAAGACGCAAAAAGATCCCAGCGTAGATATATGAAACTAATTCGGTATATGTCTAAGATAAATTGAGGTAGGCTTAAGACAAAGGAAATTACATTGTATCTAAACATTCACACACAACTATGTAAACATATATGTGTATATATATTGCTTTCGTAATATATTAAATAAAATATAAATTAATCAATATTTAGTAGTGCTGCAAATATATTTTCAGATTTTGATAATGGCAAAACAAACATGGTATGAAGAATAAAACTAATATAAATGCGATTAAGAATATACAACGGAAGAAATGCTTTAAATTTTTCGCAATACTACGATATAGCATTTCACTTATATTAGCAACTGGAAGCAGGAACATAGTTGATGTTATAACCTGAAATGAATGATGGAGATATATGATAATTGTTGTTGTTGGCACTCCGTCGCTTACGACGTCTAGGGTTCCAGTTGATCTGATCAACAGAACAGCCTGCTCGTGAAATTAACGTGCAAGTGGTTGAGCATTCCACAGAAACGTGTACCTTTAATGTAGTTCTCGGGGATATTCAGCGTGACACATTGTGACAAGGCTGACCCTTTGAATTACAGGCACAACAGAAACAGGAAGTAAGAGTGAGAGAAAGTTATGGTGAAAGAGTACAGCAGTGTTCGCCACCATCCCCTGCTGGAGCCTCGTGGAGCCTTAGGTTTTTTCGCTCAATAAACACTCACAACGCCCGGTGTGGGAATAGAAACCGCGATCCTATGACCGCGAGTCCGCTGCCCTAACCACTGGGCCATTGCGCCTCCACATATGATAATATATATGCAAGAATAAAGCCAATCTGGCAGAATCGTTAGCACACCGGGCAGCATCCTTAACGGCATTTCGATCGTCTTGACATCCTGAGTTCAAATTCAACCGAGTCTACGTTGCGTTTAATCTTTTCGGTGTCGATGAAATAAGTAGCATTTAAGCACGGGTTTGATGTAATCGACTTAACCCCATCCTCGAACTTGCTGACCTTGTGTCAAAACCTTCAAACCAATAGGTATGCAGAAATGTTAAGTGAATTTAGCAAACACGATGTGAAAATGAGAATTATCAGGAACTTCCGAATACTTTAAGCAATAATGTTATCACACGGGTTAAGGCGAAAAGCTGGCAGAATCGTAAGCACTCCAGGCAAAATGCTTCGTGACATTTTGTCTGTCTATATGTTCTGAGTTCAAATACTGCTGAGGTCAATTTTGCCTTTCATCTTTTATGTCTGGTTCGTATTGTCCCCACTGTCCTTCACTTTGGTTGCAAATAAATGAAATTATTAAAGGCGGTGAGCTGGCAGAATCGTTACCATTCTGGGCGAAATGCTTAGCGGTTTTTTTCGCCCGTCTTTATGTTCTGAGTTTAAATTCCGCTGGTCAGCTTTGCCTTTCCTCTTTTTGTGGTCGCTAAAATAATTAACTGTTGATCATGGGGGGTCGATGTAATTGCCTTACACATCTCTCCGAAATTTCTGGCCTTGTGCCAAAAGTTAAAAGAAATATTATTACAAAGGCTATCACAAGGATTATGAGCTCTTTTCGCTGGAATATTTACTGCTAAATCAGTGAGTAGTCCTATGTACAATTCTGAGAAATAATATTAAGTAGCTGCAGACATGTCAAATGATCTTTGATTTGCCTGCAACCAATACCGTCAAGCTTCTTTCCTAAGCTGTGTGAAGCAAAGTTCAATGCAGGTTCCTTTGGGAAACATCAGATAAAGAAAATCGAGAATTTCACGAATTCACTAATATACACAGTGTTGTAACGATTCTTAGCTTTCTATGCTTTAGCAAGGCAGAAAATTGTGGCGAATGGTACGCTTCATGATGTTCATTTACATAGACACCTTTCATTCTCAACTTCATCGTTACAAGTGTGACATGGGTGTGTACACAGAGTTGAAAGGCTAGTGTTTCCAACACTATATACTTAACTTTAAACACCACTACCACGTGGAATATATGACATAATAAAATATAAAGAGTAAGCTATTATTGGAGCTAATACGTGAAAGTGGTTTACATTTCAATAGCAAAATCTTTAAAGACTACGAATTGCTAAATATTTACGCCCACGTTTGTCTATCCTAAATGTATATACATGTTACATTTTATTACTATCTTGTCCTCGCTAGTCCTTGAGGATTTTCCCATTTTCTGATAGGATGCAAGAAAATTACAAAATATCTATATCCAAATTACAAACAATATATTTTATAAAAACTCTCAGCACAAGCAAATAACAGCTACTTCCTAAGAATAAATTGTTATACAGTGTAATGATTACAGATATTTAAAGGTCATATATTGCTGAAGTTTAGATGGACGTTGTGTGTGTATGCATGTATAAATATGTGTGAGTGTGCGTGCGTCGTGCATGTGTGTGTGCGTGTATGGGTGTGTATGTGTGTATGTATTTATGTATGTATGTGTAGGCGTGTGTGTATGTACATATGTTTCAATGCTTACACATACATACATGAGTACGGGTTTAGATATTTAATAAAAGATGGGTTTGATGATCGGACCACTGTTAATATATTTTATTAATATTTAAATAAATTTGCAGTGAGGTAAAAATTCAAAGAGCAGCAAACTTCAAATTTGATGTCAAAGATACAAAATGCAATAATCTAACGCATTTAACCAGATGATCTAATAGCTCAGCTGCTTTCCATTGAATTATTTACCATAAGTGTATATCTTGTCACAGGCATTATTGATTGACTGATAAGTTAGATTTATTTACAAGTTCGTTGATATCCACATCTGTGATAATATTCTCTATATTTTATAAGTAGGAACTACATTTTATTACCTTAAATAATTTCTAATTAACATCAACATTCGCGCCTACTTGCGCAGAAATGCATGTATAAAACAGAACACACACATTCAAAGAGAAACACATATACGCTCCTATAAAAGCTCGCATAATTTATATAATCTCGCTTGTCGACATGGACTACTATCAACCGTAATTGCTATCATCAGCAATAAATTTATTTATAGTATATATGTAATGTACAACATATCACATAAATCATCCGAAATTCCGAAATATTCCTATCACTTATCATAGATCATTTTACACACTCTATCTTGCACGTAGACTATTTAGGCAGCCAATTTTTGATGTACGCGTATTAACCCTATGCATCTAACTTACAATTTATCAACACTCTCTCGCTGACACAGGACTTTAGTTAATTAACATGACGCTAGCAAATGTATTGATATGCAAATAAGTAAAGTCGGTCAGTGTTACACATGAGTTTCGTTAGCAGTAGACGTTTGTTGCATTATTTCTCATTAGTTGGGACGAAGCAGTAATTTTTGACTGGTCAATAAATACTGGACGAAAGAAATCTATTCGAGCTTTTCTTCGGATTGCTCCCCAGAGACATCATTTTTGTGCTCGTGAAGTTTTATATACCTCCAGTCTAAATATCGATATTTTTAATACAAGCTTGGGAAGGCATTTTCCAATTTCCCCATATATAACATAGATCGGTCATATATACATGTATACAAGGTAGAGTAAAATAGGGTTTTATTGAAGTTGTAGTACTAAAACTGTTACGCAAAGTTTTATGTAACTGATAATCAGTCAGTCATGAGTATTTTGAATATTACTTTTTTATGTAAATGTATACGAACGCTTAATATATCATTATTTAGCAAATTAACAAATAATATGTTGCGTTGAATGGACAAACATTATTACATACAGATAGATACATACACACATACATATATGTATGCATATGCTTATATATGCATACATGTGTACGAATATGTATTTATATATATACATATAACATATATATGGTTAGCAGGTAGATTCGCTCGTTTGTTTTCAATGTTTTTGAATTGACAGGAAAAATACTTTAACCATAGTGCTTTATGCTTTTTGAAGCATAGATCTTTCTCTACAAATTATGTTTAACTTTTCTCAAACTGGAATTAAATTTCAACCTCTTCCAATATAAGAAAATGGGGAGCAAAGTAGAAAACAATGAACATTTTTGACACTTGCTTCCCGTCTATTTCAGCCCAGTTTTCTAAGGTTCATACTGGTGAAAACATTTGTGCTGTATAAGGAGTAGTTATATTACTACAATATCTACACAGATATGGCTTGAACGCTTGAAGGAAGGGGAATTAGACCGCCCTGTATCTTTGGGGTCTTGCCGATCAGTTCATTTCAATAAAGATCCACAACGGAGATCTACAACACTCCAGTAGGGAGTTGGTCTAGCAAACGGGACGTTGTCATGATAACATTCCCTGTCACTCTCACTGAAAGGGCAATGTCCGAAATGTGGTACATGGTATCACAGCCTCAAAATGAAACGAAAAAAAAAATCCAGCGCTCCTATTACACCACCTGTTTGTTCGTTCAATATAAGGCTACTCGTGGACATATATCTTCACTACGTCGTAAAATGAGGTTTTTCATCAGTATGAAGAGGAACGAATGACTGAGTCCCGACAAGAAACCAAATGCCAAGAGAGAGATGCGTTTACGCTAGAAAATAAATGTACCTGGTGGTATTGCAAAGGGCTCATCCACTATGAAATGTTTGAAAACAATGAGATGGTTATGGAGAACATTATGTTCAGCAAATAAACCGGTTGAACGCAGCTGAAACTGAAACGACCCAGTCATCAGAACGGCGTGCTCCTCCAACTTGACAACACTCATTGTAACATCATTAATTTGACCAAAACTGTTATTGAAGACCATGGCTAGGAATTCTACCACAAACACCGTATTCCTTTGATACATAAATTTCTGATTATGAAAAATATTTAGATCTTGATAATAAATAAATGTTCATATATTGGTATCTTGAGAAGAAATTCGCTGATGAGTAATGGCAATAATATATTTCCGAAAAAGATTAGTGATTGAAAGTTTGGGGCAGTATTTTGGCGAAACTTCGTTAATTCTTATTTATATTTTTATTTAAGAACTCAAAAAGATGCAACTAGCATTCGATTGATTTCATGGCGTGTAATACACTTTCAATGATCGCTATAAAAATCACATGAACTGAATTTTCTTCTTGTGAAACTGATTTATATGCGAAAGATTTAATTATACATACATATATTGCGTATGAAAATATGCATATGTGTGAATGAGTTATTGATGTGTGTGGGTTAGTCTATGTGCGTATAATGAGAGAGAAACGTGCGTGTAATGAGAGTTTTGACTTTATAGCGAGCGCTTTATTGTCAATTCATACCTTACTTTTAATAGAGAGAATAGTAAAATCGCCAGGTGGAAACACGTCGTCGTCCTTTATCGACTACAATTTGCATGGGGATTCCCACTTCCTGCGCGAGTATCTCTTTCTATGTTGACTGTCCAAATTCATAGCAGCAGTCGCGGACCTACTGTGTTCCGTGACGAAAGGAACAAAAACGTTAATAATAATGAAGAAATAGAAAGATTTTTTTTTTCCAAAATTCTGACGACTTTTTTCTCAATATTCAATTTCTGTACATCACACCTAACATTATATATATATATATATATATATATATATATATATATATATATATATATATATATATATATATATATATATATATATATATATATATATATATATATATATATATATATATACCAGTGTGTGAGCGTGTTCGTGCGCGTATGTGCGCACACCTGTGCATGTGTGTGTTTGTATGTGTGTGTGATGGTGTGTGAGTAAGTTTGTTTATACGAGTGAGTGGTGAAAAGTTCCTGGCTTTAAAGGTATAGTGAAAGGCCTGGCTAGAGACCCAAGCTTCCAAATTCTTTTACAGGGCTCAGAAAATCTGAAGGACTGCTGCAATAAGTATGTGAATCTGAGAGGAGAGTTCGTCCAATAGCATTGTAATTAACTGATCCTTTTATATTTTCTTTTACCGACGCCCAGGCACTGTTCATCCACTCTTGTGTGTGTATACATAAATATATATATATATATATATATATATATATATATATATATATATATATATATATATATATATATATATATATATATATATATATATGGATAGATAGATAGATAGATAGATTTAATATATATATATTTATATATATATATATATATATATATATATATATATATATATATATATATATATATATATATATATATATATATGAATAGATATCCATACATACATGCATACAAGCTCTTTGCATACACACATGAATACAACGCATACACACAAACACACAGACACACACACATACGTGTTCTCACGTGCACGTATACCTACGCAGTCAACACGGTACCATTGTATAAATGATATGAAAGTGCTTTCGCGCACCCAGGAAAATATGGATATATGCACATATATATGCGGGTGCATGTGTGTACATATACAACAGATTTTCGTCTACCTATATAGTTTCTCATAGACGCAATTCTTTTGCTTAATTTTCATCTCTTTTCTAATATGTGATTAACAGTAAATCTATGTAGAGACTCATTTCCTGAATTACATTTGCTTTGATAATCCTCTTATATATCATAAAAGTTTACACTATTTGATTTAAGATATTATGTGAAAGAATACTGGAGACATTATCCGTTAATGTTAAAGATGCACAAATATACTTCTAGTTTTTTTGCAATCTGATTATTAAAACACGTTCAAAAGGACAGGTGTAACTTTAGAAGTATCGCTTAAAAGTAATTTGTTGTTATCGTAACATAACATCGGTGTAATTGATATGATAAGCTAAATGGGGATCATTATACGCAGTCTATGACTAAAATATATTCACGGCTAGAGATATATCAAGTGCAGTATCTAAACAATACAATCATTGAGACCAAAAACAGTAAATAGGTAAAATATTAGAACAATATTTGAGAGAATATGTGTGTGTGCGTGTGTCTGCGGTCACCAATTTTCGGATTGGAAGGGTTTAATTACTTTTGAAGGTTGCTGAATAACAGTTTAGTATTCAGTGCTTTGGAAGGAAACAAATTATCAAATCTAATAAGTGGGAGGATAATAAATAGGAAGAAAGTATATAGGAGGGCGTGGAAGAAACATGTATTAGAACGCCGTTAGAAACAGATAGAAAAGATCATTGTGAGAGTAAAGAACAGATGAGAATGTACAAAACAGAGGAAGAATGACTACATAAATATACACAGACATATTGCTAAGTGAATATCGTTGGTTGCGACGATTAGGGTTCCAGATGATCCGATCAACGGAGCAGCCTGCTCCTAAAATTTACGTGCAAGTGGCTGAGCACTCCACAGACACGTGTACTCTTTATGTAGTTGTCAGGGAGATTCCGTGTGACAAGGTTGGCCCTTTGAAATACAGATACAACAGAAACAGGAAGAAAGAGTGGTGAAAGTGTACAGCACGGTTCGCCAACAACCCCTGCGGGAGCCTCGTGGAGCTTTAGGGTTTTTTCCGCTCAATAAACACTCACAACGCCTTGTCTGGGAATAGAAACCGCGATCCTACGACCACGAGTTCGCTGCCCTAACCACTGAGTAGGTGGTAAGTAAGAATTTTCTCGATCATGGAGGTATTCCTAGGGACGTTATAGTGTTAGGGAGTATTTGGAACCCCATTTTGAAAGCACTTCTTCATGGCTAATAATATATAAGCTGGGATGAAATGAGACAGGCTAGCTAAATTCAGCAGTGACAGATGTAGAAATTCACGTAATCCGTACTGTAACAATCTGTCACCCTACATTTTGTAGATCTAAAGTTTAGTCAAAAAGTAACATAGACATTTTGTTACAAAATATCATAGAATAGCATAAAGGTAATGAATATTTATATATCTTATTGAACTTTATACGGGTTTCCACTAAGTTTGGGTAATCATTGTTTTCTAATGCAATAATCGCATTTATTAATCGATCCCATAATTGATCGATTGAATAAAGAATTGATTGCTCCTCCTATCTACTTCAAATCTAAACCATACTGCTTGTGAATGATGATAACTGACCAAGTGAGTCAGTAAGAATTAGGTTAGTCAGTTTAAACATGTATTTGACGATTACTTAACTAGCTAGAGGGATGGAAGACAAGCTAGAGGGATGGAAGACAAGCTAGAGTGAAAGTTTTATACGTACATATATATACATGTGGGGTGGGGTGTAATACATTGGATTTCTACTAAATTTCACCTACCATTTACAGACACAACATATTGATTTACTGTGCAACTTGAAAACATAGTCATAGAAATTCAACCACGATGACATTCAGCTGAGTTGAACCCAAGAACTCGTAGTCACAAGTAAACTTCTTATCCACACATCCATGCTTGCATTATTTATATATTGATATAATTTGATTGAATGAAGCCACCACGCATGTGTTTTGTTTGTCTTTCCAGAAAAATTAATGTCTTTTATTAGGCCATCCTGAAATTTCATTAAAAGTTCCAAGGGAATTTAATATATTCTTGAAACAAAATATCATTAATTTTAACATCCCGACATACTTTCTTTACCCTTGATCTATGAAAGTTACGATCAACTATACTCAGACAATGACGTATGTAGTTATGCGTAAATATGTATAAGTAAAACTTTCATTTTATTCCCGATCATTCTACTTTATCAGTATTCAACGTTATATCATAAACAGTATTACTTATATATTGCAAGCACACTCTTTTATAACTTGACTACGTTAGTGTCATCATAAAAGGGCATTATTATTAAATTCGCCCTGAACTATATAATGCAAATTCTCTGTCGTTTCTTTAATACTGTGCTTCATAAAACAATCTTATTTTGCTGTGACACTGCAAATGGTCAGATAACGTTATTAAGTGCGCATAAGAAGCTATTGTATTGACAATTGATATCATTACAAGTCTCCGTGGACACTGAATATTCTGAAAATACAGATATGCAAATAATTCAATATATGAAGATACTAATGGAAAACAAAATTGCTATAGGTCTTTGAGGACGACAGTAAATGGACACTTATAAAAGATAAAAGAAATTTTACAGCTTTAGACAATGCTGTGAAGATGTCATTGATGGGAATATTATATTTTAGGGCGAATTTTAATATCATTATGACCATAAAATAGGGCGATGGCAACATAATAGAAAGTGGTACAAATTACTTTGTGAACTACAATTCCGGTTATTCTTTGAGTTCAAATCCTGTGCGTCGAATTTACCACACATGAATCCGGGATCTATGATTGGAAGGAGAAGTTAATTACTGACAGCAATTTAATTGCCTACTTCGATTACGGATATGTTATGGACTTCATGTAGACCTTATATATCATTAATATTAAAAGGCAACAAGGGGGAAGAATAAGCAGGGGGTCGGACTACATTTATTGCGATATGTAGTTATAGAAAACGATCTGTTCTCATTTTCCTACTTTCAAATTTCATTACATTCTCCAACTATCAATATGTGAAGAACAAGTAAGAATAGTTCTAAGGCAAATATTTGTATCCTTGTAATTATTTTAAAATTTATTATCATAATTACAGTTCTACTGATATGAATAAATTTATGAATAAATGCCATTAAATGAACTGCGATATTGTACTAGAGCCTTGCACATATCAATTCCAATTCTTACAGTTTCGGCTTTGTCGGTTTTGTGGTCTATAAAATCAGTTCTAGTAACGTGCAGTAATGAAATATTTCCTGAGTAAATAGTACAAAACTTTCTGCAGTGTTAATACTATACACCTATGCTAATGTGTGCTCAGTTTGTGTGTGTGTGTGAATGCAAATACAAAACTATAAACAGTTATTAGACGTTACTTTCTTAGGGGACTGCAATCTAACGAGAGTACCCATATGTAAATTCTTAGCCTGTCAGAAATAGCAGTCAAGTCTCCCTAAAATGAAACCTCACGCATGAAATCTACACATTTAATAATGTAGTTTCAAATAAGCCACGTCTAATATAAGATTGTATGATCACCGTTAGATGATATTCGATCATCTTTCGATTCATTCGGGTCCGATGAGGGGAAAAAATAACAATAACAACCATACCGCCATTATTATCTAAAAAGTATTAGAGATAGATAATTGCTTGTTCTAAAAAGGGTGCATCTACATTGCAATTCTATCTGCAGGAAATAATAACAGAGGTTCTTTCAAAACATTCGCTGGTGTTTATAAATAATGCATTGGATAATGTAACCTATTAAACAATGTCTAAAAAGCACAAGTTGCTCGATCGGAAATGCCAAGAGGCAAAGTAATAATAATAATTGATCGACAAAGTTTTTATTGAAGCACTATGAAGAATATATCAGACCATTGTCAACGAAATTTGTGACGTTCTTTTATTCTTTTACTTGTTTCAGTCATTTGACTGCGGCCATGCTGGAGCACTGCATTGAAAGGTTAAAGTCGAAGAAATCGACTCCAGGACTTATCTTTTAAGAACGCATTTTATTGGTACACATTTTATCGCTTCTTTTGTCGCACCGCTAAGTTACGGGGCACAAACACAGACACAAAGACACACACACACATACATATATATATTCAACGGACTTCTTTTAGTTTCCGTCTACCAAATCCACTCACTTTGATCGGTTCTAGGCTATAGTAGAAGACACTTGCCTAATGCACCACGCAGTAGGACTGAACTTTGAGAAGCAAGCGAGTTACCACACAGCCATTCCTACGCTTACAATATATTTGTTTCAGAGTTCGGCACAAGGTCAGCATTTTGGGGGAAGGAGATAAGTGAATTATACCGATCCAGGTACTTACATTATTGTCCCCTAACAGGAAGGAAGAGAAAGTCAACTTCGACTGAATTTGAACTCAGAGTAAAGACAGATGAAATGCTGCTAAGCAATTTGTCCGGCGTGCTAACCATTCTATAAACATGTAGTAAAACTTATAGAATATTTCGTCTTGTATTAAATTGTCAATAGCTACAAAAAATATTATCAATTCAGCGGCGAAATATTCTTGGGGCAGGCATAGTTTCTTGATTAAGAAGTTTGTTTTGCCATAAGGTGACAATTTGTATTCTACAACACGATAGTATGAGCAAGTGTATTCTAACAGCATCGGTTGAATAATGCCTAGCGAGAGAGATTTTGTAAACAGAAACAATGCAGAAACCTTTTCGATATGGATGTATAGTCATACGAAATTATACCCATGTATAATTTGTCTCGCTACGAAATTAAGATGTATGTAACATTTTCTACATCTTGCAATGAGGATCGAACTCAGAGGAGTTATTATATAATAAAGAATCGAGAAAATTGTAGCACGTATATAAATATATATATAGATATAGATGTGTGTGTGTGTGTATGTGTGTGTGTGTGTGTGTGTGTGTGTGTGTGTGTGTGTTTTTATGTATGTCATTGTTCCGTTTTATTTCAAGATTTCTTGCCCATAGAGAAAGAGCCATTTTCTAAACAAGATCCAAGGCTCTTTCATTGGAATTTCAACATCAACAACAGGATTTTATGTTTGTTTGTTTGTTTGTTTGTTTGTTTGTATGTATGTATATGGGAAGAAACATTTAAATGATGGACATCTGGAAAGTTTTACAAATTTTTACACTTCCAGTTATAGATTTGAATTAGCTTTCTCCTTTCTGATTTTGAGAAGCCTAAATTCTGAGTATGTATGTATATACGGACGCGACTCCATATATTTTTTGTTCATAACCTATGTAGAAATTGTACTATATAATTTGTTTTCTGAACGTAAACTTATTTTATTTTGTAAATGTGATATGTTGAAGTGCATTTTATTTAGCAAATAGTATTCCTCTAATAGTCCTAATAATCTTTGGACAGAAAGTAAGTGAATCCTGATAAGTTGAAAAGTACAAAAAAAAACAGTTGCACTGCCCAACATTCTAATCTTCAAAAAGAGAAATTTCATGGATTTGCCATAAGTGTAAATAAGCATGGGTATAATTTTTTTTCATATTCATGTGTATTCATATTCGAGAAATTGAATACTCAATAAGCATATACACATATACTTAAGAATATATATATATATATATTATATACCATAAGAGTGAGGAGGTATGACAAGTGAATATGTTTAACCACCTGTTTTAATTATTTTACATGTCTGCACTAATATGCGAACTAAGCATTATAAAATACTGTTGTATATTTACAAATCATTGCAGACAAAGACAGCTGGAACATACCAAATCACTAAAACATCATGGTTACACTAAGGGTATGAGTTGAAGCATTGGTTAGCCATGATGTTCTACCGATCCAAAGAGCTAGCTTTTTCTTTATCTGCACTGATTTGTAAAGATACAATTGTATTATATATGTAAACTTTACACATTTAACTTCTTTTGTTCAACAAATGCGTTTAAAGGCAAAGTACGTTTTAGGTGGGGTTCATTATACTGTGGTGTTGTTGAAATGGAATTAATCAAATTTATGATTTAAATTTAAAATTTAACCCAATGTTTCAGTCCAATAGATTTTTCTAATCTTTCTCCCTATCTATCTATCTATCTATCTATCTATCTATCTATCTATCTATCTATCTATCTATCTATCCCTGTGTATGTGTGTATATAAGGATATATATATATATATATATATATATAATGTTCCAAATATTTTATAGAAACAACAAATGGTGGCACCAGCTGCGAGAAGCTACGAGTAATAGTCAACGAATATGCAGGACAGTACAATGACTAAAATAACTACAACAAAATCTAGATATGCAAAAAAAAAATAGACTATACATATACAAACACGATAAGGCTGTGGGCTCTACGACGGACAAATTTGAGTAACGCAAACAACTACTGTCCTGTAGGACTGGAAACTAGAAAGAGAGAGATGGAAAGAGGAAAAAACAAACGGTGTCGAATGTGGCGAGAGAGATTCGAAAAAGTCATTCGTTTCAATCACTAGGTCAGAATTTGAATATAATCTCAAAATTCATTTTGAACAGGAAATAAATCCTTAACTGCATTTCAGCATCAGTAGATTACTGTCATCTCCATTTGAATAATGCATTGACTTTAAATGCGCATGCTGAACAAAATAGGTTAAATGCTTAAAAATCAACTCACAAAATTCTTACAGTGACATGCACTTCAGACTAAGTAAACAGTGGATTGACTCTTCATCCTGCAATAATTCAAGCATTTAACACTTCTTCAATAGTTTCTTGTGAAGCCCTAAGACAGAGGTTCCATTTATTTTAGTATATTGATATATATATATATATATATATATATATATATATATATATATATATATATATATATATATATATATATATATATATATATATATATATATGCAGTTTATGATCTTGTAATTTATGTTTAACACTTTTCATATAATTCTTTCATATAATTCTATTTCACTTGATTTTATTTTAACTCGTTTCATACTAAATTGCCCGAAACGCCTTGATTCTATGATCAAAACATGTTTTAAATTGATCTAATTATATTGAGTTCCTTCCTAAATATTACCAAAATAATAATACGTTTTTTTCTTTTTAACAAAATTCATCATTATGTTCAGAAATATATTAAACAAAGGCAGTATATCTTACTAGAATTATAGCAACACATCTGGTGTCATTTTATCTTATTTTGTACGTTTATATTTCTTTGTTGTTTACGTCTGTAATTCTTTTTATATATTCTGAACTATTTTATATTTTACCATACTAATTTAAATCGATGTTCATTTTTACCATTCTCTAACTGTCAATTACATATTCTCTCACCGCAAGTAAAGTACTGGGCTTATGACTAATACTGATACGTGGTCTCTATTGATATTCATTTGAAATTGCAGCAAAACGCAGTCTTCAATACTCTTTTCTATTTTAAATCAATTATATATTTCGTCCTAGGTTCTATATTGCTTTATTGTAACAACCTGCGTATGAGTGAGTTTAAGGGTGAGCGCTTGCGCGTTTGTGTAAGTGTATGTGTGTGTGTGTGTGCGTGTGTGTGTGTACGTGTGTGTGTTTGCATGTGTATGCCATGGGGAGCTGACTTTGAACAATGTAAAATTAACATTGTAAATAATTGAAAGCAACTTGTTAAATTGTACCTTCGAACAGAACTTTCTTGAGTAACTTACTATGGATTGTTTTTTTTTTTGGAATAACTTGCATGGATTGGTTCTTTTGAGGTGGGAAGTTTATAAATGCCAACGCTGTCGAAGTAGCAAACCGGTGATAGGCTTGTTAGGAACATGTAACCAACTACGCTATTGTGCACAAACGTAACAGAAAAAAAAAAAACTGAAGTGGATAAGAGAATTATATTCAAAACATTTATATTAGGCATAGCCCATGAAGCCAATTGAATACCAGTCAATTTGCCATAGCACTTTTTGTTAACAGAGAAGGTATATACTTATCTACGGCAACAACATGTAACAAACTGTACGCGGCGGAGAAATTCAATTATCATCACAGTAGACACATTGCTGTTCAGATATTAAGACCGAAATTGAAAGTTTCCATATGAGTATTCGATCTCCATAACTGCGAATATTTTTTACCGAATAAATGAAGTGGTAGCGTATTAGCAGACAGCATATTCAGATGTGTGTCTGTATGTACGTATACACACACACACACACACACACACGCACACACACGCACACGCGCGCACACACACACACAGGCACACACACACGCATATATATATATATAAATATATATATATATGTACATATACATACATTATATGTATATAAGTATGTATTATGTATGTATGTATGTATGTATGTACGTATGTATGCATGTATGTAGAGAGAGAGGGGAAAAGAAAGATAAAGAGAGAAGGATAGAGTGAAAGAAAGATGGACAAAGAAAGGAAGGGAGAGAGAGAGAGAGAGAGAGAG
>NC_142928.1:62742334-62829834 GCF_046866305.1 Octopus bimaculoides
GGCACAAGGCCTGAAATTTTAGTGGAGTGTAAGTCATTATATCGACTCAAGTGCTTAACTAGTACTTATTTTATCGACCCTAGAAAGGATGAAAGGCAAAGTCGACCACGGCGGAATTTGAACTCAGAAAGTAAAAACGGACGAAATGCCGCTAATCATTTCACCCGGCGTGCTAACGATTCTGTCCCAACTCGACGCCTTCTTAAAATAAATGTTAATATTAGTTTAAACAATTTATATTTGACGGAGTCATCATAAGTTTACTTCACTCACTAATTTTATTGACATGGAGAGAGGAAATTCATTTGACTAAAATGCAAATTAACTTTTAAGCGAGCGGAGCGAAATACATCGAAGAGTTAACGATCGAGGTAATATGTGATCACTTTATCCACTATAATACCACCCTCATCTCGCCTGAGGTAGATAACTATTCTTCTAGAAGTTCAGACATGGCAGTGTGGAAAAAAAATTATAAATCAAAAAATAAACAAACATGAAACCAACTCCGAATTTTCGGTTCACTTCCATTGCACTGATTATTAATAGTTTATAAACAGACACCTTGTGGAGGTGCAATGGCCTAGTGGTTAGGGCAGCGGACTCGCGGTCATAGGATCGCGGTTTCGATTCTCAGACCGGGTGTTGTGAGTGTTTATTGGGCAAAAACACATAAAGCTCCACGAGGCATCCAGCAGGGGATGGTGGCGAACCCGGATGTACTCTTTCACCACAACTTTCTCTCACTCTCACTCTCACTTTTACTTCCTGTTTCTGTTGTGCCTGTAATTCAAAGGGTCAGCCTTGTCACACTGTGTCACGCTGAATATCCCCGAGAACTACGTTAAGGGTACACGTGTCTGTGAAGTGCTCAACCACTTGCACGTTAATTTCACGAGTCGGCTGTTCCGTTGATCGGATCAACTGGAACCCTCGACGTCGTAAGCGACGGAGTGCCAACACACACACACACACACACACACACGCACACACATAAACAGACACCAACAATCCTTTCAGTGTGTTAATGAAATACAGACTAATGCAAGTATTGTGTTATATTTCTGATTTGAAATAAACTGTTATAAAACTAACTAGCCCATTAAGAAACAAACATGTCATTCCTGGAAACGATAATTTAGAAAAATAAAAGAAAGGTATTAGCGTTTAGACGCGGGTTAGACGATAAGCTTTAGTATCAGAAAACCAAAGGAATCGAGGATCTCAGATCAGAGAAGTCTAAAGATGAGAATTCTGAATCAAACAACCTAGAAAGTATTTCGAATGGTAAGAGTACTTCATCAATATAGTTGCACCCTTAAAATGACCACGCAAAGCATCAGACACTCACATATACAAGTTGAACTATCATAATACATAACGAGAAAAGCAGTTGTTAACATTATCTAACGTCTCATATTCCTAAATAAAGATTCAATATAAACATCATACACTTTTCACAAAAAAATATACGTACTAACAAGCTAAAAATGTACTACGTAAACGAAACAGGAATATGTATGCGTATGACAATTTAACGTATTGAATACATTAAAAAAAAAAAAGGTCACTCCCGTGCCATTCTCAGTTATGTGAAACATATATGTAGTGAGCTTTAACTATTGTGCTTTGTTCTTCCTGTTTTTAACAAAAGTGCGTATGTATATGTATAGAAATACACACATGATGGAAATAACAAGATGTATTTACATTTGTTTAAAGTCACAGAGTGAAGGCTAATAAACCTCTAGTTTTACAAACATAAAATTATTTTACATTACGAATATACCTGGCTTGGCCATAATTATCCATAAAATATTCAGATACATCGCAGTATACTGCCGTAAGTGCATTAGCTCAGGTAACATAGTTAACCTCCAACTTCAGAGTGATTTTAATAGCAATTTACTATGCATTTCCTTTTCATATGATACTTGTCCTGACCACCAGCTCATCTTGAGGTCTAGAACTTAAGTTTACCTAGATTTTTGATGGCATACCAGCTAAGTAAAATGCAGATATGAGAGATTGCAGACCTGTTTCAGAATGACAAGATCGTACATCATATTCTATCCGATTAAAATTTATCAATACCTAAACATTACTGTGTGTAGATTTTTTTTTAAAGTATTTTGTATAGGAATGTGTATTAATACTGGTGGTCAGCTTTAAGTTCTATTTAGATTTTCGTCTATTTTGCGATGGCATTCAATAATATATGTTGACTTTTAAAACGTGGGCTGCAGTGTGGTTATATAGAATGGCTGATATTCTTGACATTGCATAAATGGTGGCAGCTTGGAGTAATTTCTTGATCTAAGAATTAGCTCCAATTTGATGATGGTTTCTTTTGGTATTAGGTGACCATATTTAGATTCAGTGCTCTTTATGGATAATGTAGATGTGAAACAAGACGTTTTTGAGGTTTTTGCTAAATGAAATTGAGTTGTTAATGTAGAAATTAATTTGGTTTAATGTTGAAAAATGTCGAAAAGGATTCGCAAGTGTCCGATATTCTCCGAGGCGAATACCAAAAACGTAAGAAGATTCTCCTGAGAGAACAGAATTTTACTGTTCGAAAATATATTTTATAAAGTGGATGAGCTGTAATATAACGTAACTAAGAAGTACAGTTTTTGTTTCACACATTGAATTACAATAGTTAGTTTATGTTGATGTTTTAGCCAGTCAGTTTCTAATAGATGAGGTTTCTGCAAACAATGTTTCAAATATTATTAATGTCTTGTATTTTGTTACATTTGCCATTTTGCCATAAGCTATGAAAAGAACTTTCCAAAGTGACTCGGGAATAATTTCGCATAATTAAACAAATTTCTGTAATAGATAAAGCAATCTGTAGAATTTGATTTAAAACACTCGAGGCGGATAACATATGGCCATCCACTCTCACAGTTACACACTCACTCATATGTATATATATATAACGATGTGTGAGAATTTGTGTGTGCGCGTGTACAAATATATAAAACATATATACAATACATATATAAAGAATACGCACGTTCATAAGCATGTTCATGGTAACTGATAATCTTCAGAAGATCCAACATTCTTCATGAATAATTGTCATTACCTCATCAATTGACCCCTCTAATCCTCAGTAGGCAAAACAATCATGTAGAAAACATAGTAAATTTATGCACAAATGCACTCCTGGTAGAGTAAATTACGATTTTATCAAAATCACTTGCACAAATCTTTTTTGGAGAGATGTTTGGGTGGAATATTACTAATTCATTCGTCTCGATTTTATCTCGTCAGAACCTCAAGAGAATGAGCATTTTTTAATGAAATTTTCTACAAATAACTTTCAGATGGTGACGATTACAGTCACTTATATTTTTAGTGTGGAACCAAAACTGGAGAGTGCGTATATTTCACGCATCTCTACTAGGTTTCCTAATCATTTTCATGATTTAGTTACAAATATGTAGGAAAAAAATTACTTTTGAGACCCATGTGACCAACACTATTTCTAGCTATTAAGCAACCACGTAGGAGATGGACCACATTTGAGTTTGCTTTAAAGAAAAAGATGGAGATTACAATAGCACAGTGTAAGAGATATGTATTACATAATTAGTGTTAGCATTCTACTATTCTTACTACAAACATTTCTTTCGGAGAATTTTCAGGTATTAGTGGAATATTCTTCAGCATTATTTTTAATTGTAATGAAATCATCAAAATGTTACAGGAAAACAAAGTCAGTAGGCGAAATACCTCCCTCCCCATTTTGTGTTTGTTTGCTTTTCACATTAAATTTCGATATAATCTCAATGTACGTCACTTTAAAGATTATTGTAGAAAATTACACTAAAAAATACTTGTTTTCCTGACAGTTATAAAGGGACAAATTCGGAAGATTGAGATGTAGAGATCTGACGTAATATAAAACCAATTCCCTTATTCAGATTACTATTTCTTCATCAAAACCCTACAATTAAGTAAAGATACTGGAATGAACATAATTTAACTGATGCTGCATTAATTTTATAAACTTCAAAAAGTAGCGTTGCAAATATTCAGGCAACATCTTGATTTCCAGAAGTATAAAAAATCCTTGTAATTTGAAATGGTGCATTGAATAGAATTTATGATAGAAACGCGTACTTGAAATATTCAATAATAAAGTATTCTTCGAAATTGGAAATTATAAAAACGTTCTAATAAATTAATTAATAAGCAGCTTTCTTCATCATAGTATAGATTTGTAGGCGTAGGTATTTCAAAGTGGTACGTTTGCTTCCCGTTCACAAAGGCTCCGGTTTCAGTTCCTGCGCGTGGCAACGTGAGCAAGATTGTCATACCATAATCTCGGGTTGACCAAAAACTGGTGAGTGAATTTCGTGGACGGAAAGTGAGAGATCCGATGTTCTGATGTACGTGTGTGTGTGTGTGTGTGTGTGTGTGTGTGTGTGTGTGTGTGTGTGTGTGTCTGTCTGTTTGTCTGCATGTCTGTCTGTGTCTGTGTGCATCTGTTCGGGTGTCTTTATATTTGTGGTCCCCACCAAGGGTTGACAACTAGTGTTGCTTTGTGTAACTCCACATAACCTAGCGGTTCGACCGATAGAATGTGTACTAGATTTTAATAAATAACAACTGGAGAAAATTCGATCAGCTAAACAATAAAGGGCGTTGCCCCACCACAGCTGCTGTCAAATAAATTAAATAAATGCAAATAATGTGTGTTGTAATATATATAACGCACGTGATGAGTTGTAATATCTATAAGAAGTTAAGGAAGGAAAAAAAAGCACTTTGTATAGTTTTAATATAATTTTTAATATATCTTATATTGTGTTTGTCGACCGGTTCCGCTTTCCCTAATCATGACATTAAAATTTATTTAAATTCGTATTCTTTTCAGAAAAAATATTTTGTCCATTTGTGTGTGGAGTTTATGAATGAATGATTCAACAAGTAGAAAAATCTAAGGGGCGGTAATTGGTTATCGCTATTATTGTGGACAGTGGTTATATTTGGTCATCTTTCGTTGGGATGGGGGATGTATATATATATATATATATATATATATATATATGTATATATATATATATATGTATGTCTATCGTTAGCCACTACAAATTCTTGTTTTCTATCCTCGTTTCTTTCCTCGTTTCTTTTTGTGTCCCTTTCTATGGTAGAGCGTAGGCTCAAAACATTAAAGACTTTTTCACTTCCCTAGGGTTATACAAATACATCTGTTTATTTTCTACACCGACTCTCTTTGTCTTTTGTTTTTTTTTTGGTGAATTCTCCCTATATATATACATATATATGTGTGTGTGTGTGTGTGTGTGTGTGTGTGTGTGTGTGTGTGTGTGTGTGTGTATACATATATATACACATACATATATGGATGATTCAACAAGTAGAAAAAGCTAAGGGGGTAATTGATTATCGTCATTATTGTGGACAGGGGAGATTATTGGTCATCTTTCCATGGTAGATGGAATACATCTATATATATATATATATATATATATATATAAACACAGAAATTCAAAACCTAGAGTAGTGGAGAGAAATATATAAAGTGATGGGCATGTAATCGTGAATTAAAATATGTATAGAGATCAAAGATGGTTATGCGTGCATATTTAGACGTGTTCTGTATTTTGCGATGAATAATTCTTCCTTATTTAAACGGTCTTATATAGAAATTTATCTTTGTACTGATAGAAGAGGAAAACTGTGAAATTTCGATTGATGTTACTTGAACATCTTTCTGTGTGTTCACTTACAGGAATGTATCTGTATTGTGAGAACCGAATCTGCTCTCTATATAGGGTGGTTCTTCATCTCAATGTCATAATCGTCTGTACTATATAGTGATGTCCGAAACTCGAGCAGATTATTACATACATTAGTCTTTCAGTCGCACAAGTGAAGTTGGTTGTAATTGTGAACCTCTCTCCTTGTTTGAAAAGGAAATCCGAGCCTTGAAGTAAGTTGGGGCATGTTCCACATTTTGGGTGTCCAGAGTTTTTAACCGTTGGTTTCGTAGTTGTTGTACAAAGCTTCGCATTTGTTAGAAGTCTAATGATTTTTGTTGCTCTTTGCATTTGAGGAATTTATTTGCTTTCAGGATGTTGTTCATTTTAGGGTCTCTGCTTAGTAAGGACGATTTTGTACAATATTGTTGTATGCCTCATTGCTTCTAGGATTGTGAGTTGATATATACAGTAGTGTTTTGAGATGAGGTGTGGTGTTATGTTTTGTTATCCTTAGAGATTTTATGTCTAATTTCTTAGCACGCTTATAAGTGAGGTTAGATATTGTATTTCAGTTAGTGTTGAGACGAAAGTCTCAACTATTTCCATCAGACGCTACTGTGCAAATCATTTTTAACCAAATTAAAGGGGATATTTATTTTCATGTGTTTCGTGTGGCATGAGCTAAAAACGAGATATTACTTCGAGTCCGTTGGTTTATGATAGATGTTAGTTGTAATTTGGTTCTTGACTTTTTTATCATAATATCCGAAATTGGCAGCAGTTCCTTGTTGCTAATAATAATACAGATATAATTAATAACAATAATAATACTGATAACTTCTACCAACCAAATTTATTTAGATAAGTATTTCCTTCAGAAAAAAATATTATTTATGTTGCGTTTGGAGTTTGTGAATGAATGATTCAACAAGTAGAAAAATCTGAGGGGAGGTAATTGATTATCGTTATTATTGTGGACAAGGAAGATTATTAGTCATCTTTCGGTGGTGGGTGTAATTTATATATACACACAAAAATTCAAAAGCTAGAGTAGTGCGGAGAAATATATACAGTGATGGGTATGTAATCGTGAATTAAAATATGTAGAGAGATCAAAGTCGGTTTTGTGTGCATATTTAGACGTGTTCTGCATTTTTCGTTGAATATATTTTCTTTATTTAAACGGTCTCGTATAGAAATTGTATCTTTGTACTGATAAAAGGAGAAAATTTGGTAATCTGCACATCTCTGTATACATATATATATATATATATATATATATATATATATATATATATATATATGTGTGTGTGTGTGTGTATATATATATATGTGTGTGTATATATATATATGTGTGCATATAAATATATACGTGTGTGTGTGTGTGTGTGTGTGTGTGTGTGTGTGTGTGTGTGTGTGTGTGTGTGTGTGTGTGTGTGTGCGCGCGCGTGTGTGTGTGTATATACCACAAACGAAACATTCTGTGTATGTCAAGCATTGATCTGAAATTCAACCAGTTTATGTCAACAGTGCGAGCTATATGCACTAAATATATTCAAGAAAGAAAGGCTAGTACACTGTCAAACAAGATTCCCAGGGACAGAAAAAATCGCCATGAGACTCAGAACATGCGTCTCAAAGGGGCTGAACATGCAACTGATGGATACAGAGAAGTCTATATTAACACGGACGTACCTAGAAATTGAAAGCAAGATCAAACTCTCTCACGAATAGGCAAGAGTTGAGAGAGAGAGAGAGAGAGAGAGAGAGAGAGAGAGAGAGAGAGAGAGAGAGAGAGGGAGAGAGAGAGAGAGAGAGGAGAGAGAGAGAGAGAGAGAGAGAGAGAGAGAGAGAGGGAGAGAGAGAGAGAAAAGGGCTGTGGAAAACATAAAAAACAAATCCTAAAGCTTTCTATAAATTCGCAAAGGAAACAACCACAATATAATATAAAATAGGAACATTATTTCAAGGAAATGACTCATTGACGACGGACCCAGAAAGGATTAGTGAGATTCTCAGTGAACAATTAAAAAGCACCTTTACTTCTCCCTTTGGGCTGAATTCTTTGATATTGCAGCTCTAAAAAAGGAGGGGCCAGCCATCGATTCCATCAAAATTGAGGAAACAGATGTTACAGTGACCATAGATGAAATGAGCTCATGCTCCGACGCTGGTCCTGATGGCTTCCCAGCTATTCTCCTTAAGTCATATAAGAAGGCTTTAGCGAAACCACTTCCGCTACTTTTCCAAAGTTTCCTTGCAAGTGGTATACTTCCTAACAAGATGAAAGGAGGTATTACATCCCTATCCACAAAGGTGGAAGCAGAGCAGGGGCCAAAAACAATAGGCCAATCTCTCTGACTTCACATATCAGTAAAGTCATACAGCGAATCATAAGAAAGAAGTTGATAATATTCCTAGAAGAAAATAACTTACTGAACAATACACAGTATTGCTTCCGTCCAAGAAGATGCCTCGCACAGCTCCTACAGCACTATGCCTGAGTTTTCAAACAGGTGCTTGACTATTCAGATCAACGAGATCTTGGCATTGCTGGTAAACTGCTAGAGGGGCTGCATGACTTCCTTAAAAAACAGACGTTATGTAGTTTCAGCTAGTGGTAACCATTCTGAAGAGACTCAAATACTAAATGGTGTCCCTCATGGAAATGTTCTGGAGCCATACTGTTCATAATAGCCTTCTTAGACATGCCCATTCTCAATCGAACAGCCACTGTCACTAGTTATGCCGATGATACAAATTTATCACAGGCAATAAAAGACCAGGATGATGTCACAAGCTTACAGCGAGACCTAAATTCAATATACAACTGGGCCGAAATAAACAACATGCAGTGTAATGCTGGACATTTTCAATCACTGCACTATCCACTCACGAGTACAGCACAATCTACATATACAGGACCTGAAGGTACTACAATCCCAGATTCACAGGCAGTGAAAGACTTGGGGATCTGAATATGCAATGACGCATTATTTTATATGCACATTAGCAAGATGGTATCAAAGTGCAGACAATTGGCAGGATGGATACTGAGGGCCTTCAAGAAAGAGATAAAGAAACTGTTTTGACCCTGTGGAGAACTTTTGTTCTCAGCTGCCTGGATTACTGCTCCCAGTTATGATCACCACATAGAGTCAAACTAACAGCGGGGATTCAAGCAGTCCAACGCCACTACACTAAAAGTTTGAAATAGTGCAATGGATGAGTTACAGGGATAGGCTAAGAAAACTACAGCTTTACTCCCTGGATCGAAGGCGTGAGAGATATGCAATAATATACATATGGAAAATCCTAGAAGGGCCAGTACCTAACTTTGGCATTGTGTGTTATACAATTGCCTGAACTGGCCGTCATTGTATGTACCAAAGGTACCATTCACTCCATCTAAATTCAGGACCAGGTAATGCAATAGTCTAGGGTTCAAAAGTCCACATCTCCTTAATGCCCTACTACAAAAATTAAGAAAATTGCATAAGGTGGAAATAGATGTCATCAAAAAGGAAGGAAACATCCTCTTTTCCACAATACCGGAGGATTCAAGAGCCCGACATAAGATACAGAAGAGAGCAGGGGAATCAAACTCCCTTATGCAATGAAATGTACTAAGAGCTGGAACAAAAGTACATAGAGGAGAGGTGATGCGAAATACCTACACTGAGGTAGTGAGAAAGAACATATATATTATATATATATATATATATGTGTGTGTGTACATACATACATACATATATATATATATATATATATATATATATATATATATATATATATATATATATATATATATATATATATATACATATGTATACACGCATATACACATGTATATATATACATATATAGTTTCCACCTTTGAGTATATTTATATATCATGCATACATACACACACACACACACACACAATATATATATATATATATATATATATATATATATATATATATTTACACATACATCTAAATCTACAGACATATACAGAAGGAGAGACAAATATATAAACAGATAGAGAAATAGACAGACAGAGGTAGATAGATAGATAGATAGATAGATAGATAGATAGATAGATAGATAGATAGATAGATAGATAGATAGATAGATAGATAGATAGATAGATAGATAGATAGATAGATAGATAGATATATCTGTTTATATGTAAATAAGTTATATGTAAATAATTATAATGGACATGAAGACGTATAAGAAAATTTTTCAATTATATCGCTGTTCATTTTTGACAGACACTAGAATGACAGGCAATAAACTTAAGGTTTCAGCTGTTTTTTAGCAGCCTTACTCGTAAAATATACTTCATGTTTAAAATGACATCAATTAGTACCTCTTAATAGAACGATAATATTACTTTCAGAATGCATGTGTGTGTGTGTGTGTGTGTGTGTGTGTGTGTGTGTGTGTGTGTGTGTGTGTGTGTGTGTGTGTGTGTGTGTGTGTGTGTGTGTGTGTGTGAAAAATAGATCGTCCGTTCATTTGGCAATGACCAAGCGTGAGACCAGTGTTTTCTATAGCAATGTTTTTCATAATTAAGAAATAGTTGTTTTAATATTGATCACGTTTGCAAGAGAAAATGTCAAGAAGTGTTTGTCGTATCAATTCTGCACTGCAGTATCAATCCATTTTTGTGAAATGTTGCTCTTGCAGTAATCTTCTCCTTTTGGTGTAAGCTTCTATCCATTTTTGTGAAATGTTGTTCATGCAGTAATGATCTCCTTTTGGTGTAAGCAACTGATACCACCATTTTGCCAGCATATTTAACGATGGTGATCAATTTTATAATAATTTCACTTACCTGAGTTGTGTATGAGGAACATTTGTTTTTTAAATAGATTAGCATGACGTATGATATATTATATTATATTGTTGTACACCGTGGCTCTTCTACATATGTAGCTGTTTTTTAATACTGCAATATTTCCATTTTTTTTCAACCATACTCTGTTGGTTTCTATGGTTTTCCACGAAAGATGGACTTGTGTTTCATTCGCCTTGTTTTTCACTCGGTCTATTACAATTCTGAAATAGACCGTTATAGCTTGATAGAATTTTTTATTGGTACGAAAGTTGTACTTTTCAATCATGGCTCAGATTTCTCAGTCCACATCATCATGACAAGATTATATACCGGTAAGTCAATTACAATTTAGTTGCAGCACTTTCACTTTTACTTCGTATGCATATTATAAAAGCCAGTTTGTAATATACATAAATCGTATATTTTCATGCATCTGTGTTATATCTGATAGTCTAAGTACTATATTCACAAAAAGTTTTTTAGAAAAACCCAAATTTATATCCGATATATTTCCCTACCTTGTTACGTTGCATAGTTTCAAACGATGCGTAAAAGCCTTATGTTGTATGTATAGATATGCGCACACACACATACGTACAAACACACACATACGTACAAACACACACGTGAGTGTGTGGGTGAGTGTATAGTTGATCACAACCGTCCGACGAACCGGAATGTGAAACTCTGAGTTACAGTTTGTTGTGATGCCTTTGCAACTTTAAGAAAAGGCTTATCAGTGGATTTGGTGGGCGGAAACTGAAAGAAGCTCATCGTGTATATATATATATATATATATATATATATATATATATATATAGTGTAGTATATTGCCACTTAAGTGTGGCTGACCCCTAGGGGTGGATGTTACTGTTGCTTTTAGCCCCAGGAGGACATCTCCTCCAGCTGGCTTATCGACACACGACTGTGTCCTGTTTGCCAAGGGAAGTTATCCCTCTCACCTCGATCAGCAGCACGAACGTATCCGGATTTCAGGGTTATTTCCCTTCGTCGGCGTTCGACAGCTGATGACCTTGGTGAGAGAGACAAAAACCTGGCAAATTTATATCTTCTTTTCCAGTGAAATTCTTCACTGATATTGAAAAGGTGAAAACAAGCAATGTTAATTCTCTAAATGAAGTATTAACAGTAACTGCACGATAAAGTGTAGTATATTGCCACTTAAGTGTGGCTGACCCCTAGGGGTGGATGTTACTGTTGCTTAAGTGGCAATATACTACACTTTATCGTGCAGTTACTGTTAATACTTCATTTAGAGAATTAACATTGCTTATATATATATATATATATATATATATATATATATATATATATATATATATATATATATATATATATATATATAAATATATATATATATATATATATATATATATATATATATATATATATATATATATATATATACATATATATATATATATATATATATATATATATATATATATATATATATATATATATATATATATATATACATATACATATAGATAGATAGATGGATAGATAGATAGATAGATAGATAGATACATACATACATACATACATACATACATAAATATGTATATATATATGTGTATGTGTGTGAGTATATATATATATATATATATATATATATATATAAACACACACAAATAAGCAACAGTACATCAAGTAATATAGACCCATCTTCTGATTGGAAATCGCCTCAATATACCACGACGTCTAAAACTTTTGAACTTTTGAACTTTTCCACTTATGTAAACCTCCTTTATTACCTTTATAATCCCTTATATTTTCCTTTACTTTCCTTCACCTACTGTTTCTCCGTGTTTTTCTCCTTGTTTTCTCCGTATTCTTTCTGTTGAAGAGCGTAGCTCGAAACGTTATAGAGTTTCTGTATTCCCGAGCGTCAAACTAATACATCCTTTTGTTGTTTACACCACCTGTCCTCGTCTGTTGTTGTTTGTTTTTTCGTACATTCTCCCATATATATATATATATATATATATATATATATATATATATGCATAGATAGATAGATAGATAGATAGAAAATCTTATATTTTCTATCTAGATGAAAATGTCTTCAATCTAAACTTCTAAATTCTTAATTATTCTGGAAGGGATGTATACATCATTGTCATTCATAAAAAAAATTGTCAAAATGATTAGGAATTCCACTGGACACAAAAAAAGGGCAAAATGTTTAAGAACAATATACGTGCTGCAATATTTAATAGACGAATAAAAAGAATAAAGAAGAATAACAGATATAAAGAAGAGAAAATAAATATTCATGATAAAAAGTAAAGATAAAAATAAACTTAAAATAAGATACAAAGTAAAAATGAAAATACCGGACTAAAACAAAAAAGGAGCTAACGATGGAGATTGTTCTCGCTATATAGGAAGTAAACAGAAATCGTGAGTTTATGTTTGTACAGCTATATATATATATATAACGTCGACCACTAACGTGGACAATAAATTTGGTGGGCGGAAACTGAAAGAAGCTCATCGTGTATATATATATATATATATATATATAGTGTAGTATATTGCCACTTAAGTGTGGCTGACCCCTAGGGGTGGATGTTACTGTTGCTTTTAGCCCCAGGAGGACATCTCCTCCAGCTGGCTTATCGACACACGACTGTGTCCTGTTTGCCAAGGGAAGTTATCCCTCTCACCTCGATCAGCAGCACGAACGTATCCGGATTTCAGGGTTATTTCCCTTCGTCGGCGTTCGACAGCTGATGACCTTGGTGAGAGAGACAAAAACCTGGCAAATTTATATCTTCTTTTCCAGTGAAATTCTTCACTGATATTGAAAAGGTGAAAACAAGCAATGTTAATTCTCTAAATGAAGTATTAACAGTAACTGCACGATAAAGTGTAGTATATTGCCACTTAAGTGTGGCTGACCCCTAGGGGTGGATGTTACTGTTGCTTAAGTGGCAATATACTACACTTTATCGTGCAGTTACTGTTAATACTTCATTTAGAGAATTAACATTGCTTATATATATATATATATATATATATATATATATATATATATATATATATATATATATATATATATATATATACATATATATATATATATATATATATATATATATATATATATATATATATATATACATATACATATAGATAGATAGATAGATAGATAGATAGATAGATAGATAGATAGATAGATACATACATACATACATACATACATACATACATAAAATGTATATATATATGTGTATGTGTGTGAGTATATATATATATATATATATAATATATATATATATATATATATATATATATATATATATATATATATATATATATATATATATATATATATATATATATATATATATATATATATATAATATATATATATATATATATATATATATATATATATAATATATATATATATATATATATATATATATATATATATATATATATATATATATATATATATATATATATATATATATATATATATATATATATATATATAATATATATATATATATATATATATATATATATATATATATATATATATATATATATATATATTATATATATATATATATATATATATATATATATATATAATATATATATATATATATATATATAATATATATATATATATATATATATATATATATATATATATATATATATATATATATATATATATATATATTATATATATATATATATATATATATATATATATATATATATATATATATATATATATATATATATATATATAATATATATATATATATATATATATATATATATATATATATATATATATATATATATATATATATATATATATATATATATATATATATATTCCTCGTCTGTTGTTGTTTGTTTTTTCGTACATTCTCCCATATATATATATATATATATATATATATATATATATATATATATATATATATGCATAGATAGATAGATAGATAGATAGAAAATCTTATATTTTCTATCTAGATGAAAATGTCTTCAATCTAAACTTCTAAATTCTTAATTATTCTGGAAGGGATGTATACATCATTGTCATTCATAAAAAAATTGTCAAAATGATTAGGAATTCCACTGGACACAAAAAAAGGGCAAAATGTTTAAGAACAATATACGTGCTGCAATATTTAATAGACGAATAAAAAGAATAAAGAAGAATAACAGATATAAAGAAGAGAAAATAAATATTCATGATAAAAAGTAAAGATAAAAATAAACTTAAAATATGATACAAAGTAAAAATGAAAATACCGGACTAAAACAAAAAAGGAGCTAACGATGGAGATTGTTCTCGCTATATAGGAAGTAAACAGAAATCGTGAGTTTATGTTTGTACAGCTATATATATATATATATAACGTCGACCACTAACGTGGACAATAAATGCGCTAGAGATAGATCACATCTTGTGTCTATTAAAACCTAAATTGTTCGGAACATGAAATGTAGCAGCATACCAAAAACGTGAGCGAGCAAGACTTTTAAAATCACCTAAACAAGCATTATTAAACAGGAACTAGTTTCGGATTTAACAAATTCTTACCCTTTGTCTATTCCTCATCAGCCTGATTTGTAATGAACCGTAATCATCAGAATCGTATACAGAGTTGCCCACCGCCATTGGTGCGCGTGCATATGGTTCTGCTAATTACAGCTTAATGGTAAAATTCAAAAGTCTTCGTTTTGGCGCGCTAATTCCAGGAATATATCCGCAGAAAATATTTACTGCGTCTTTTATATTCAGTATGAGAACATGGGCAATGGGTAAAATATTATTATAAAATCTGGTAATTAGTCATATATTAATTAATATCGATTAATTATCAGTAGGCCAGCACATCTAAAGAATGTACCTTTTAAAATGTACCTTAATCCCTTGAGATTGCAGATAATATTTCTGAATCTCTTTGATTCTTTAGATGTGCTGGCCTACTGATAATTAATCGATATTAATTAATATATGACTAATTACCAGATTTTAAAATAATATATATATATATATATATATATATATATATATATATATATATATACGAACGATAAATTTTCCCTTTCTTAAAGTAATTCATGCCTATAAGAAGTTATATATTTGTTCAATGCGATTCTTTCGTAATCATTGTTCTGCAGTTTTCAATCAGTCTCTTGTGACAAGTGTCATTGTTGTTCAATTTTTGCAGTTTCCTGAACATCGAAAGCGTAAATCGCGTATTTATAGCTTACAAGATTGAAGCTTCCCAGCAAATAACAAATAAAATATACACACATCCATGTATACTTCTATACATAGATACACATACAAATGCAAACACACACAGAGTCACACACAAATACACAATCACCACACACGCATATACACACATGCACACGTAAAAACACATGCACGCGTAAAAACACATGCACACATATATAGATAGACGTATAACAGATGTAAGTATGAAATTAATACACTTATTACGTAAGCCAAGTATTTATCGATTGACCGTGGACAATGATTCAGCTGGTAGCCAGTATCATGTCTTTACATATATATGTATTAAACAAAAGTGAAAAATAACATATATAAAGTAACTATGGAATATTTTGCAGTCTTTACTATGTACATGCAAACATTTGAGTGACAATCAGGATATCCCCTGTTAAATTAGATACAATTACTCAACAAATAATGAAATATAATGTTGTAGCTATTGATATAATAAGTGGTTGTTATAAAAACATGAGCCAAGGATGAACAAGAGACGACGTTTTCACATTATATGCGTAGAGAAATTCATAGACGTCTATGGTATTAGTAAAAAATAATCTCCGCTTACACTAGTGGTATAGCTAGTAACTGATATACCGGAACGTTTATCGACAGATTTGAAATTACGTATGAGCTATTAGTAGCTAGGCGTGTATGAACTTAGGAAGGTGTACTTCTAAAGTACAACAGTATCTAACATCTGCCATCAACAAATAAATTAAAAAGCAATCACATATTCTCATCGAGATGTAATAAGTCTTCTCTTCATTGTAAGGTTTCTAGATATAATGATGTTACGCTTATTGTTATAATAAAGATATTCTTATTGTGCTGCTACGTATCATCTTTCAATTCATTTCTTGTTCTGTCTCGTGTGGTCCATTTCACCACTGTCTCAGGTTTCACCACACATTTCTTGTTTTCATAATGTTATTATAAATCCTAATTTATAAAAAAAAAGTTTTATTCTGCAGATTTCAGTGTTACAGTCATAAGATCTGCTACCAAAAATTTAACCAGGGTCTAACAATAAAATGTAATTCTGAAATCTTATATCTATTCATAATTCACTTGGTATTAGTACTCGAGAAATTATTGTCAAGTATCTCATCTTTCCACAGTATACGAAATAAGTAATTACGAGTTGTGCTATCGTTTAAATAAGAAGTTTTCCCGCAATACAGTTAACACTTAAGAGAGACGAACGGATCCCAAAGAACTGCTAAGAGTTGAATGTAAGACGAAGATCAGTTCCTCCACAAAAATCCTGAACAAACGTCTCATAGATATCGAAACTATGATTCAGTGTACACGCACACACATATATATATATATATATATATATACACATATATATATATATATATATATATATATATATATATATATATATATATATATATATATATATATATATATATATATATATATTTATATATATTTATATATATACAAACATATACACACACACACGTACATATATATATATATATATATATATATATATATATATATATATATATATACATATATATATATATATATATATATATATATATATATATATATATATATATATATATATATATATATATATATATATATATATATATATATACAAAGATATATGTATATATACACAAAGTTTAACATTGAAGACAAAATAGAAAAATTTATCTCACGAAATCTTTTCATAACCCTGAAAGACTATCAAGATAACTTCATGCAAACTCCTAGATATAGATTCATAAATCTCAGAAAATGCGAACTAAGAATTATTATTAATTGCGTATTAGATAATATCATACGACATATCACAGCACACTCAAAACTTACTCCATGGATAAGCAGTAGTGCAACTATTGAATGGTTAAAGAAAATAAGAGATAAACCCAAATGCAATTTTATACAATTCGATATCGTAGAGCTCTATAACTCGATCTCCAAAAGCTTGCTTCAGAAAGCAATTGAATTTAGTAAGACATATGCCACTGTACCAAATACTGATATAGATATAATTATGAACGCAAGGAAGTCATTACTATTTCATGATAATTCATATTGGGTAAAAATGAATGGAGACGGGTTAATTGACATGGAGAGCTCTAACGGTGCAGATATAGCTGACGTTGTAGGCCCTCATATCTTAAATATCCTTAAATAGGAAATAAAGGAAGCTAACATAAGTTTATATAGGGACGATGGCCTGGGAGTAGAATACAGTAAAACCGGACATGTTACGGATACAACAAGGAAAAATTATGCAAAATATTTAGTCACTTAGTCTTAAAAACTACAATTAGTGCCAACTTTAAAGAAGTCAAATTCTTAGTTATTAGCATGAACCTTAACACAGGAAGATTTTAAACCCTATTACAAAATAAACGAGGAGATCTCGTACATAGTCATATTTCTTGTGTGTGTGTAGTCTGTATGCTATGTGTTCAGAAAAGGGTCTATCCTGTTGAGATTACCATCGCAGATGTCATCTGAAGTATTTAATGATCTCATCTCGAACGTTTAGGCTGTAATTTGTTGATTATATGATATCTAGCTTTTCAGTACTACAGAATTCACAAAATAGTTACCCCGTCCTCTGTATTTTCCTTTTCTATCTGGGGGTTGGTTATTCCACCTTCTTTCAAAATTCATATAATATTTGACAGGGTTGTTGCATGTTTTGTTTTTAAATTTTATCTCTGAATGACACCGAGTTGACTGTCATACCGATATGTCTTTTCCACTCCGTTGGGGTCTCTAATCTTAGCCTCGTATACTAGTTCATTTATATATATATATATATATATATATATATATATATATATATATATATATATATATATATATATGTCATGCGATGCTGGGACGGACACACACATCGCATGACATCGATGCTGGTGTGTTTACGTCCCCGTAACTTAGAGGTTCGGCATAAGAGACCGATAGGATAAATACTAGGCTTACAAAGAATAAATTCTGGGGTTGATATGCTCGATTAAAGGCGGTGCTCCGGCATGGCCGCAGTCAAAATGACTGAAACGAATAAAAGAAGATATATATGTGTGTGTGTGTGTGAGTATATATATATATATATATATATATATATATATATATATAAACCCTATTTTATGTTTACTAATTGTAGTAGTTATAATTTGTACTTATAAAGCATGTATCAATTAATAAGATGATACTATGATTTTTATAAATAAATAATTTAGATATTTCAATTAACTTATTTAATGTAAACATATTAATTTATAGTATTTTAGCTTCTTTCATGTATATTATTAATTTACGTATTTTTGTTTTAATTTATTAGACTTTAAAATTGTGTGTGTGTCGCAAACGTATATGTAGTCAAAGAAATAGGTAGGTTAATATATAGATGAATTACTGCCTACTTGAATAGTCTTCCAAACAGTAAATAATTTTTCTTTGTAGGGTCTCTTATGTGTATTTTAAAAATTAATATCTTCTCTAATAATGTCCATTGAAATGTATGCTCCATATAAAACGTTAGTAATATTGTGAGAAAATACGCCTGGCTTAGTGGTTATAGGTATTCAGCTCACGATCGTACATTCGTATGTTCGACTCTTGGTGGAGCGTTTTATCCTTCAGTTTATTCAGCTGTATTAGTTGTATCTATAATTCAAAAGGCCAGCCTTGTCACACTCTATGTCTCTCTGAATCACTTTGTAAAGTTCGTTAAGGGCACCGCGTCTGTGGAGTGTTCAGCCACTTACACGTTTATTTTTTCACGAGCCGGCTGTCCCGTTGATCCGGTCAACTGGAACACTGGTCGTCGTAACCGTGCCATTTTTTTAAAGTTATAAAACATCAGCGTTCTCTTATTTAAGACTTTTTCATAATTTCCTTTTAGCAGTAACCAGAGTAAGAATGTAAAATGATACAAATTATAAAATCAAATATTTGCAGAATCAGAAAAATTGTCTTATATTGCAGACAAATAATCCAAAATGCACATATAACAGGTATGTACTATCGAGCAGTAATAAATATTCTGTAACTGATGCCGAAAATCTATGAAGCCGAGCACCAAAATTCAGAAAGCAGACATTTGGAACTAAATGCAGTGTTCGAACAGCATATCATCGCTTCATACAAAATATTGCCAAATCTTATTTTAACAAATTACAGTGAAAACAGTTTTGTACATGTTAAGTTACACTGAATAGAATTCTTGAGTCAACTCAAAGTTATTACTGCTCTGGTTTTACGCTAATAATTGGTCAATGATCTAGAAAACTCAATATTCGATATTACTTGACGCATATCAAAACAATCTGCTTTAGTCTGAGGTATTGTCTCTGTTAAAAAACTTGAACATTTTTGGTAAATGATGTTAAGAACTTAAGAACTTTGTAACAAAATTAAAGATTTTTAAGAAGTGACCAACATTGATTTAAAGAAGTGAATTGGACATTAGTTTCAGGAAACAAATAATATTACTGGACAAGACAACCAGTCTTTCTGATATTCAAAATATTAAACATCTATTTGCTTTTATACAATGCACATGCCTTTTGCTTCATGCTTGTAAAGGCGTTTGTGGCACTGTAATTTATTTACCATGTATCTGAAATTCCACACTTATTTAGCATTAACGCCCTTGGATGAAATAATTACAAGGATATTTATTCAGAAGCGTATGAGAGAAATACATGCAACCCTAATGTTGTGAAAATATGGTCAGCCCAGTATGACCCGCTAGTTGTTTAGTGCAGCATATACTGACATTGGACGATCTAAAGGTTTCTTTGATGTCAAATATGAAAAGGAAAATGCTGGAGTAGGGATTTTTGCGCAGTTAATTGTACATTTATATAACTCCTACTCTAAAAGCTATTCTTGAAGAAGTCAATAAATTCCAGCTTCACTGTGCATTATTATATTGAATTTGAGATCTATACCCGCAGCATTTCAATCTTCCAATCCTAATTTTAGCAAACTATATTAAGACCATGAACTGTTAAGAAACTTCAGACAAAGATTGCAAAGAGGTATAAGGACAAGAAAGCATCCAATCAGTAGAGTCTATAAAGAACTTGAAAGCCTTTATGAAGTTGACAATTCAAAGTAAGCATTGAGTTAATTTCGTGGTTTGCAGTGCATGTTTAATGGGATTCATTTTGCAGGTGGAACATGGATTGCGTTCAGAGAATCTTTCCATTGAATCGGGGATACAATGAAAAACTTCCAAGTTTCACAGATTCTCTAAAGGTATGTGTTTCGCGAATGAATCACAAAATTAGTTTGTCAAGAATTTCTGACATTCTAAAGTAAAATATATATTGCTAGACAGGTGTTCTAAACATTTCCAGTTGTTGCACATGCATCTCCGTCTTCTTCCTATGTTGAGGAAACCACGTTTCTGTTGGTATATATTAATTTAAATGGCATTAATTACAAGGTATAAGAAAATTTATTAAACTCTCACACTGAGAGTTAGTCGAGCTGAGTTAGTGGTAAACAACTTACATGACAAAGGCATTATTTCTTAATGTTGGTACGATATTCCTCATTAATAAAATGCCACAACTGAATATATGCATGGATCTATTTTGAGAAGGTTTTATTTATATCATGCTTAGTTCCATTTTTGAAAGATGTGGATAACTGGTATATTGCAAATTGCTATCCACAGCGGATACAAGAAAACAAATGGCTCGAAACTAAACTTACAAGAAATCAGATTATCATTGCAAGAATTATTAGAGATGACATTAACAAACAAGCCAAAATATGAATGGTGACAATATATGAATTGTGTATTAATATAACAAACAAGACAATATATGAATGGTGTATTAATATAAATCTGTAACCCCTTTTTGTGAGGTAATGTCAACTACAACGTAACAGGTATTGCCTGCAACAGATATTGGCATTAACGTCATTCACACCAAAGTATCACATTGTATATGGATGTAATAAACATTAAACTCTCCTAACAGATTTGAGGAACTTACATTACGATGGCAGAAGTATCTAGCTTTAATCTAATGAGAAAATATTTAGGTGAATATCATAGTCAGCTCAGTGAGTGTAGAAGGTGGAAATCATACTCTGTTCGTGGATAGTTAAGAGAGTAGACGGTTGTACGATGGTACAGCACCTAATACCAACCTAGCGAACATAACGTATGCATGTGATCTGAAAAAAGAAGCCTACTTCAGAAGGTCTGTTTTATCTTTTGTTTGATGATATTATTGCAGATCTAACTGACCATTTTAATGTTGTTTAACATTTCAGTAAAACACCTGAGTTATGTGGAAATATCCAGCATTTCAAGTAACATCAAAAACCTATCATCAGATTCAAACATTTCAAAAGCATTTCGAATTCCACTGTCTGAAGCCTGATAAGTTGATCAAAGAAGATTACGAATTAAACGAATCACTTCCAGGTAAATGCTTTTACGTGATGTTAGAAATTTTGATGATTCAAAAGGCTAGGCAAAGTTCATTTCACTAGCTATGTTAACTTCATTTTACTTTAAATAGAATATATTTTATTCTAATCATTCTGACGCAGTAATAAAGCTTTACTATGGGACATATTTTTTTGTTAATGAAAGATTCGCATTTATTTTTCAATCATACTCTGTTAATCATGCTACAAAAAAACTGTCCAACATATTCATACTTTAAGCTAAATATACACTTCTACAAAGAAATATACACGAAAAATTAAAATTGTTATTTTACCATTTCTTTATTGAAAATAAAGAAGTACTTAATGAAATTAATAAGTAGCATTTTGTATTTAACTCCAGTCAGTACTAGGAAATAATATTGTTCTGATAGGTTATGTTGGCCTCGCTGCTAAACTAAAGTCTTGATTCGGTGGAAAAATATACCCGTCTCATGCTGTTGCATTACTGCTCGCAATTACCGTGTAAAGTAGTTTTAATTTTGTCTGCAAACTATTGGAAACCCAATGAATTCTTGGCAATGAGTTATCAAATAATGTGCAACGATTTATAACATGTTTTAATATTAACAGAACATCTTAGCATCCATGTATTTATTCATACAAAAATAGTGTTAGACAACCAAATGTGATATTGCCTATTACATCAAAAATATATATGTTGAAAATCATTATGTTGAAATCAACATTAACACTGTCTAGCGTAACTATTAAATAATGTACTTGACTGAATGAGCGTCAAGTGTTGAAGTGTTATTTCATATAAATTAGCATGTTTGAATTAGCATGCTACAATACATAAATTAGCATGTTTCCATGAGAATGAAATTGTGTTGCCCAGAAAGCTACTTATGAAAATGATATTTCTTTCGGCACAGAAGCCAGTATTAGCTTCAATATATCTCAGCAAATTTAAATATATGAGAAACCTCTATGATGTTAGTTATAGTGGACAAAATAAATTTGCATAACAGAACACGAGACTACATAAAGAAAACAAATGTTTAGATATGCGTGTATATTGGTATATATACATATATATACATATATATATATATATATACATATATATATATATATATATATATATATATATATATATATATATATATATAGAGAGAGAGAGAGAGAGAGAGAGAGAGAGAGAGAGAGAGAGAAATTAAGGTACTCAGAAATCTGGACGTTTGTACATTTACAGATTTTTATTAATGTTACATATTAAATAAAGCGCTTTTCACCTAGTCGTGTAGGATTTTCAAATTGTTTTGAGAAAACTGTGCGGAGGGTCTCTTTATATAGTTTTATTGAGTGTGTAGGGGTGGAGAGAGAGATATATAGGATAGTAAGAGAGGGTGAGGAAAGGTGAGAGACGGAGAGTGTGTGTGTGTGTGTGAGTGTGTGTTTTTTTGTGTTGGTGTGTGTGTCTGTGTGTGTACGTGTGTGTGTCGATGTGAAAGAGAAAAGAGAAAAGAAGAAAATTGAGTTCATAGCTGGTTAGTTCTTTTCAATAAGTTTATTTTTAGCCTTTTAAAGGAATGGCAAAAGCAGGTGTGATCGTTTTGAAGAAGTTGCTTTTCAAAAAGAATCTTTGGTGTCATTGTCTAGTAGGAGAGTGTGGGTGCGTTTTGTGTGTGTGTGTGTGTGTGTGTGCGTGTGTGTTTGTGCGTGTGTCTGTGTGCGTGTGTCTGTGTGAGTGTGTGTGTGTGCGTGCGTGTGTGTCTGAAAGGGGTGTAAAAGGGAAGGAAGGAATTGTGATTATATCTATACAGCTAGTTAGTTCAAAAAAAGTTAGGAGAGAAATATGAGAACCTAGGTAACTGGGTTCAATTCTTGTTGGTACAAAAATGTCCCGCTATCTGGGTTTCTTGCTGTTTTGTTAGGGTCTGTTGTTCCAAAGTTGAAGATCCTAGATGGGTTGTGATCTGCATGTTTCAGCCATTCAGTTTTGGTGAGAATTTTGCTATGAAGTATTTCTCCATATTTTTCCTGAAGGAGGTATCGTTTCTTGAGCATTTATAGAAGGGAAAGATCTTAAATTTTCCTTCCCCACATGTTCCTAGGTGTTCACTCAGGGGAATTTTCCGTAGTTCCTCCTGTCGGACATGTTATCGGTGAATTCTGGCTCGTTGACGGAAGGAATTTCCAGTTTCACCTATATAATTCTCCTTGCATGTGGGGCAGGTTATGCAGTATATTACATTCTGCGTCTTACAGTTCATGTCTGCATTTACATTGAATGTGTGACCACTCTTAAATTTTATTTGTTTGTTCCCCTCTATATATTTGTAGATGGGATTGCTGCAGGTTCCACATCTACCATCTCCACACTCTTTTACCTAGAATTCGGTTTTATTCTCTGCTGAGAATTTCGCTCTTGTAAGGTGTTTTTTAAGTTTTTTTCTTGGCGTTTACTGATTTTTATGCAATATTTGTTTAGTAGGTTTTCCATTTTGGGGCTCTTTCCCACTGACACACCTTTCAAATACACAGGCACACACACACGCACAGATACACACACACACACAAAAACGCACCTACACTCTCCTACTAGACAATGACACCAAAGATTCTTTTTGAAAAGCAACTTCTTCAAAACGATCACACCTGCTTTTGCCATTCCTTTAAAAGGCTAAAAATAAACTTATTGAAAAGAACTAACCAGCTATGAACCCAATTTTCTTCTTTTCTCTTTTCTCATTCCCATCGATACACACACACAGACACACACACCAACACAAAAAACACACACTCACATACACACACACACACTCTCTCTCTCTCTCTCACTTTTCCTCACCCTCTCTTACTATCCTATATATCTCTCTCTCCACCCCTACACAGTCAATAAAGTTTTCTCCGCAAAGTTTTCTCAAAACAATTTGAAAATCCTGCACGACTAGGTGAAAAGCGCTTTATTTAATATGTAACATTAATAAAAATCTGTAAATGTACAAACATCCAGATTTCTGAGTACCTTAATATTTTTCTATATAATTTCTATACATCACCTCCAAACCTTCAAATATATATATATATATATATATAAGTAAATAATTTAATAATAAGGGTAGGAATTGATATTAATCAATTAAAACTAATGGTCTAGCATATTTTTAAAAGTCCGAAGATTAAAATTATATTACATACAAACTTAAGAGGAATGTCCAGCAAAAGTGGACTCCTATATGCTAGAAATAGATGCCGAATCACCTAACCACGAAGAATATGTTCTCAAGAAAAAAATTTCAGCGAGACACCAGACCGTAAAAGGGCAAGACAAATGAAAATATGCGAAATAAAAAATAACGATTAACCTACGTACCAATCGTTTCAGCTGTTAATATTTACACAAGCAAATATCAGCAGGCTCATCAGAGTAGTCTGTCGATTCATAAATTATAATTTCCAGAACTAGACGCAGAACGTTCACCTGAAAGGGACCACGTGTAGAGTTTTACAAATTACATTCAGTGTATCCTTTCAAATGTCTTCAATCTGGCGCGCTGTGGCCCGAAATAACTCTGCAGTTAATAGATTTCTGCAGCAAATTTATACATATATATATATATATATATATATATATATGGGAGAATCTACGAGAAAACAACAACAGACGAGGACAGGTGGTGTAAATAACAAAAGGATGTATTAGTATGACGCTCGGGAATACGAAAAGTCTTTGATGTTTCGAGCTACGCTCTTCAACAGAAAGAATACGGAGACAAGGAGAAAAACACGGAGAAAAAAAATTGAATAGTGTTCAGTCAACGGTCAATCATAATATATATATATATATATATATATATATATGTATGTATGTATGGATGTATGCATGTATGTATGTATGCATATATATATATATATATATATATATATATATATATATATATATATATATATATATATATATATATATATATATATATATATATATATATGTATATATATATATATATATATATATGTATATATGTATGTATGTATGTATATGTATAAATATATATGGTACTTCGTTTTCTCTGCAGAACAAACTTTGGTCTTCAATATTTATTTTTATTGAAAATTCCGTATGTAATGTAATGCACTATGTACATATATATATATATATATATATATATATATATATATATATATATACTTTATTTAAAAGCAGCAGAAATATAAGAAAAAAACCGTTACTCTGAGTTTCACGTTCCCGTTCATCGGACAGTTTTGTTAGAAATGGCTTACTCCGGTATATATATATATATATATATATATATATATATATATATATATATATATATATATACATATACATATATATATACATATATATATACATATATGTATACATATATATATATATATATATATACACACACACACACACATATACACACACATATATATATATAAGAAAATAGAATTCCAGACTCCAAATTCGTTTGACAGTGCCACAAAGAAATCTGTCATCCTTTTCGTTACTTTTGTAACGTCCTACTGATTACAACTACATATACACCTACACAATTATACATACGCACACACATACTCGTACACTCTAGGTCAGTTTTTGAGTCATGCACTAATTGTGTTCAATTTCTGTTTTGTTATCAATTCCTGTGATAAGTAGTTACTTAATTAGGAGGTACTCATGCACACACGCGCGCGCGCAAAAGAAAACACCCACACATACACACCCACATGTATTACATGTATATATATATATATGTGTTCATGTATATATATATATATATATATATATATATATATATATATACATACATATATATATATATATATATATATATATATATATATATATATATATATATATATATATATATATATATATATATATATATATGCATCTACATATATATATATATATATATATATATACGCATATATGTATGTGTATGTATGTATATACACTTACATATTCGTGTGTGTGTGTGTGAGTGTGTCTGTGTGTGTACATATATATATCAATTTGGGGTCATGCTCTCAATTAAAACGAAAAATTTCAGTCCACTTTTATTGTCATTTAATTTGATAAATATTTTCGAGCTAATTACATTGTCGAAGTTTTTTCGTCCGAATCTGTGACCTTCTCTTTATTAGCATATATACTTTGTTCTTTTTCCTTTATCAGAGTGAGGATGCTAAACTTTGCTCATAGCCTATAATTAACAATTAAATTTTATCTGCCTAGGAGTGTATGTAGGAGTTTTCAATCGTCGTGCTGATAGTTGCGCTTGTAGGCTTTTAATTTAAAGGTGAAACTGTGCGTGTAGCGTTTTGAGATGTGCTGACGAACTTTGGTCTTCAGTCATCGAATTTCATACTTCTGCCATAATATATCATTACACAGACAAATAGTTCCAAACGTGTGTCTATGCATGTATAAATGTGTCTATAAATGCTTACATTTATAAATATTTGCTTGTGTTTCTTATTGCTGCTACGTTGCGTTTGTTTTTTGTTTAGTGTTTTTTTTTTGTTTTTTCAATTTTCTGATGTCAATATTTTCCATTCATGCGCACCAGTACAACTTACTAGGGTAGGTGTCATCAAAATATTTATCCATATTCAACTTCTTGCATGCATATATATATATATTTGTTATTTTTTTCTTGTTGTTATTTCTTCTTTTGGATTTACAATTTATTATATATATATATATATATGGGAGAATATACAAAAAATAACAACAGACGAGGACAGGTGGTGTAAATAACAAAAGTATATATTAGTATGACGCTCGGGAATACGGAAAGTCTTTGACTTTATATATATATATATATATATATATATATATATATGTGCATGCATATATATATATGTGTGGGGGTGGGGGGGGGGGGGGGGTGCGCGTGTGTGTGTGTGTGCGCGAGCGTGTGTGTGCGTGTGTGTGTGCCTGTGTGAGTCTGTGTGTCTGTGTCTGTGTATGTATATATATATATATACTTACATATATTTATATATATATACATATATCTACCTATATGTATGTACAAGCGTATATATATATATATATATATATATATATATATATATATATATATATAAACTTATACATATATATATATGTATATATACAACCATTTTTGCATGTATGTATATATATATTATAAAATATATGTATACGTATATGTACGTATAGGTGTATATATATATATAAATAAATATATCTATATACGTATATGTACGTATAAGTGTACATATATATATCAATATATATACAGTGAGAGAGAGACATAGAGAGAGAGTTAGAGAAAGAAGTCAGTCAGAATTTTGGTTGATTCTTTATTATCGTTTTCGTCTGTTTTTCGAACTCGTCAAGACAAAATCAAAATCAAAATGGCAAAAATAGAGCGTTTCGTCGTCCATTTATATCAATCCGATCTTGTTTTTGCTTTGTTTGAAAGCTTGAATATTTTTTTGCTTTTGGGTGGTTTGGAAAGAGGGTAGAGAAAGAAAAGCAAAGAGGGGAGAAATAGACAGAGAGAGAGAAAGAGTTCAAGATAATCAAGAAAGAGGAGTAAAAATTATAAAGGCTGTAGAAAGGATAGATAGATCGATAGATAGATAGATAGATAGATAGATAGATAGATAGATAGATAGATAGATAGATAGATCGATAGATAGATAGATTGATGGCTCGAGAGACAGGCTGATAGAGACAGGGGGATCACTTTTCAATTTGATGTGGTCAATTCTTTGTAATTACATTACAAAGCACTTTTCTTTTTCTTTTCCTTTCTTTCTTTTTTATTTCCACTCTAATCATCGTGCACCAGAATTGTCTTTCTAGCAAATTTCAGGCTACTGAGTGCCGACAACCGGATATGCCACCTTAGTACCTGCTGCTATTCTGCACCATCTGCACCAAGATCACCGCTACCAACCCACTCCAAGAGCAGGACCACCAATTACCAATTCACAACGTTTACCAACCTCCAACGCCTACCAATCCTCAATGCTTGTTTTGCAATGTATTCTCACACACGCATGTGCGCGAATGCACTTCTGCACACGCATGCGTGTGCGCATGCACACTGGTCTGCATGCGTACATGCATGTAAATATACATATGTACATATGAACGAATACGCATGTATGTATGTGTACGCGTGTGTGTATGTGTGTATGTGTGCGTATGCGCGTGTATGTGTATGCATGTGCGCGCGTGTGTTTTCCAAGCGTTTGTATGTGTTTGCAGACGTGCGCGTGCGCTCCCATGTACAGATCCGCACATTTGCATCAATACACACATGGACGGAAAACAATATGTGCGCATCTGCACAACCACATACAGAACAATATACCTGCACATGCCGCCTTCCTACTTCCCCCAACAACCAGACCGATTTCCTAATCGCCACGCAGTCTATCTCCTATCCTCTACGTGGTCCATCTCCTGATCACCATCCTGATCCAAATAACTGTTACCCATATACCAACATCACACCACGACACCGCGTGACCTTCCTCGACCAATCGCAGCACAACTTAAGGTAATAATAATTAACTTATGTCATTCAGATTCAAAATGGCTGACGACTAGTATCACGCTTGAAACTCAAGATTACCAACGAATTTGACTCAAACTGTTTTAATCAATACATATAATTCCCAATACTTGTTTTTAAATCCCTACTTTCGTTTGCTCACTTACTCGTATACACACACACACACACACACACACACACATACACACACACACACACACATACTCACACACTCATAGTCATACATACATCCATATGCATATGTCCTGATGTGTTTCTGATCTGTGGGCATTAAATCTGTAAAATCGTTAGTTCATCAGTAAAAGTGCTTTACTGTATGTGTTCGAACTAGCTATGTTTTGAATTCAAACCCTGCTGAGGTCATGTTTCCTTTCATCCATCTCTGATAGATAATTTACTGTATCCAAACATCCGAAACAACTTAATGTACTGTTCTAATCGTTCGGTTAATCCACTTCTCATATTATTGTGCTCTGACTAGATTCGAAAAAAAAAATATTTAAGTCTCTTTCATAGTACCGGCGAGATCGTTGTTATTCTTTTCATAGTTACTCTTGTAGATGTAGGCTAGTTCCGACCTCACCTCTAGTATGCATACCTGTTAAAAAGAAAATTACTTGATTTTTGTCTATTTTTTGACATGTTCGTAAAAAGATAACATTCATTTTATTTCCCGCGTGCAAACCTCAGTCTTGCCTAACTTCCGAACTATGCTTCGGATACATTTCAACCACCATAGTAGCCACAGAATTGAGGATTAATTTATGTACTTCTCTTCAAAACCTTGTGTTTCTTATCTAATAGCATTTTACAATTTAACTCATTTCAATACAACGTATGTAATATTACTTATCAACAAGGCCAGTAAAAGTATAACAGGTATTGCACGAGATCAATAAAATCTGCGCTGCAAAAGAGCCGTGAAATGAGAACAAAATCAAATGTCTTTTGAAGCGAAGTCATTAAAAAAGTTACATTGCAAGGCTAGTTCACTTCCTCTGTGATGACGACGCCACTGTTGCATCTGAAGAGGATTTGAAAACCCGCATACTAAGGAGGAACATCCTGTTAAGTCATGAAGAATTACAGCACTGTGCAGCGTATCATCCAAATGATTAACTGCAGCAATTTTTTTGTCCTGTTACAGTTGCTACGACCATCTCTCATGGCAAGCACTCAGAAGCCTTTTGGCGATGAGACTTTTATTAAATAGCAAGAAAACATATTAGCATGGTGCTGTAAGGGTCTACTTCGTGGAGATTTGCCAAACCATTGGATTGTACGGGAACGTTTGGTAGAATACGCTCCACGTTCACTGCACTTCACACCAAATGACGATTTTATGAGGTGAAGTTTACAGTACAAAACCGGTAGCAGTCAAAGAATTGAGGGGAGCCAGTTAGTGAGAATATGCACAACTACGGGGTGAAGTGTCTCTTAGCGATTTCATTGTTTCACTTTGTCAGCCTGAAAGTCTATCTATTTGAAAACAAGCATTAATTAAAAAAACATTCCGCTTCTAGATTCTATTAGGTATAAAAAATTAAATGTAGATTAATAAACAATGAGTTTATGATAATTTACTGTGTGTATAACTTTTTAGAATACACCGTAAGCATAAATGTGTGTGTGTGTGTGTGTGTGTGTGTGTGTGTGTGTGTGTGTGTGTCTGTCTGTCTCTCTGTCTATCTGTTTGTGTCTCTGTGTGTGTGTATATTTACACATACATATATACATACGTATAGATAGATAGATAGATAGATAGATAGATAGATAGATAGATAGATAGATAGATAGATAGATAGATAGATAGATAGATAGATAAAGATACAGTCATGCATACACGCACATAGTTTCTTCGTAGATGTTTGTATGCAAGTATTGATTTTCATAATATTTACTGATTCACTAAAGTACAGATAAGAAATGTATTTTCGTGTGGCCGCAAATTTGAACTGCAATGAGTCACTTATAAACATCCATTTATGCTCTGCCATAATCCTTTGTGTTAACTGACCAAGTAAATGTTTCCGGGAAATTCTTATATTTCGTCGCGAATATTCAATATCATTGTGCAACAAAATTACTTAGAAATTGATGTATGATACTGTTTCCTGGTGATGGCGTTAGAATCGATTACATTAGAAAAATTGTTCCTGCAAACAAGATAAATATCCAAAGATGAGAATGGCCTGAACATGTCATTAAATAACAAGCAGCTATTAATAAGAACCCAACCAATTACTATGATAAATTAATCAATGTAAAGAGATCGAATAATGGTCGTCCAGTGTTAGTTACATTAATCCGAAAGAATGTAATGGTTACAATATATAAAGAAGACACGTGAATGTTCCCAGGACTTGAAAACTCTACAGGCATTGCTTAATGTATGAGACATGTGAGATCTATGCTATTAACTCTTCTTTCTCATGACTAATTACACAAAGTGAATATGCGTTGAGGAAATGCCAGAAGACCAACTATCTTAGGAGGGAGAGCTTGCCTTAATAATTAGATCAGGGAATTGGAATGTTCAGTGTGACGAAATAAGCAATAAATGAGTGGAGGATATTTATGAGGGTGAGAAATTAATACATTGTGAATGTTTGAGTAGAGATGTCACGGGACTAACCAACTTTGTAGAGAAGAGGCTGTTCTTAGAGCACTATAAAAGAAAATGGAAGATACAACACGTCTGTGGCAAGGAGATTGCACTGCGCTATAGGGAGTGATTTTCAATTCAAAACATTCGAGATCTTTCTTTGTGGATACGATCATGGATACATGAATGTCAACAACGTGAAAGTAGTAATCTAGTTGAATCTCGTTTTAGTTTTGTCGTTAGTTCGTGCATGAATTATTTTGTATTTATTTAAGAAATGTTAGGCCACATTTACGATACAGTTTTAGCTAAGGTAAACATCTTTGTTTGTCAGAAGAGATTACCAGTAATATTGACGAGAGGTCTAACATTTGAAGAGAATGCGTGGAGGGGGGCATGTTATTTGCTGCTCTTGTTTTGGGACGGTGGGTTGATCTCTTGTTTTAAGAACTGATTTTTTACAGTAGTAGGTAACAATTTGGACATGATCCCTTCGAGGAAAATTTAGAGGTACGTGTCCATGCAGCCAGTTCAATTCCACCTGGGTGTCTAAAATATATATGGATAATTCTTAAGTTTAGAAAATGAGTAAAGCTGAAATGCTAGTATCATAAATATAGGATTGAACGTTCTCAGAAATAATAGCAAGTAAGTCGCTGTATAACATAGACTGTGTGGAATACAAAACTGAACTAGGTGTCAACAATGTTTCATAGAGCTTGACCAGGGTGACCACCATATGTACTAGTTGAAATAGTACGAGCTGCGTGGAAACCTACTTTCGATGATACATAAGGAGGCATAGCACGCATCGTTGTGTTCTGAAGCTTCTCGTACCAATCAAATGCGAAAATGTGACGAATTTCAAGGGAATAACACTAATTGTTTTCATTAAATGTTTAGAATGCCTGATCTTAAAAGTAATTGACATAGGCGAGTAAGTCTATAGTAGTATAAAACATATGTGTTCCTAAAGGATTTAGTGAAATTCGAGGCGTTGGCTGAGATTGCTATTAATGGATGTCAGCATCACGTATGAGATAGTGAAATTGAGTGCGATAAGATGTTTGTACGTCCAATAGGGAGTGAATGAGTGAGTGAACAAACGAGTGAACGAACGAGCGATCGAGCGAATGAACGAGCGAGCAAACGAGCGGCCGACCGACCAACCGACCCAACTACCAACGGACCGACCGACCGACCGACGGACAGATTTAGCTTGCTGGAGAGATATATACAGCCGAAGAGAAAGCAAACGATAAAGACTGAAGTGGGCCTTTTTTCTTCGATAGCAGTTTCCAAGGAGGATTAGCTTTCGATTTTTCCAATGCGCGAAGTCCTATACAACAATATTGCCATTAATGTTCATTGTTTAATCATCATGTTAAAATCTTCTATGGAGTTCGCCTTTCATTGCCAAATCAAATAAAATTATGCAGATTGTAATCGTGCAATTAACCTAAGGTGTTTAAATAAATTACTTTTGTTAATAGCTTTCGTCTCTTTCCATCTTTTTAGAGATAAAAATACACGTTATCGTTCATAGTACGAAACATTTAATATCTCATTTATGTTTCATTTACAAACACGTCGGCCGAGTTCACGACCTACTTTCTCTTCTGTGCATTATGCACCTCAGTTCTCGTGTGCTAGTAATTTCTGAATATTATGAATCTTTTCTATATGCTTTTATTTGAAAATCAATATTCTAATTTTGCATATGTAAAGGAGAAAATTGGCAAATACAGCGTATTTAATTTAACATCTATATTTCTTTAGCAAGTAATCTAAATATGGAGATTGGCGCTTTATACTGAACTGATTTATTCCTAATCCGTCGAATCGCGATATCATTGTAATTTTTTATGATGGTAAATGATCAAGGAATAATACTGCACTTCATATTTAGCCTTTTATACAAATGTCACTTTCCATAGAGGTCCTTGCTACCTATTCACAATTCTGTGAAATTAGAGATAACGATAATGGATTAATTAATATTATTACTTATGTATGATTGGGGTGAATTTTAAGAATGTGAAAAAGAGGATAAAAAGAAACTTTAGTGCTAAAACCATATAATTGCAATACGACTGTCTTTACCGACACAACAACCCAACCTCTACACATGTCCATAATCGAAACGGGATTCACAACAGACAAGTACCCAACAGACTGAAATGTGCCCAGAAGATTCACAGAGTACGGAGAGTTTAAAAGCTCTATATTAATTTTCATATATTTTACATCAGTGCGTCACCAACGAATGACTGAAATTCACAGCACAAGATGACATCAAACGACTCCACAACACTGAAGAAATCACTTGCAATGAGTATTGAAATAGTCCTAATTAGGATGATTGTAACCCTTGTTCACAGGTATATGTGAAGGCGCATAACTCAGTGCTTAGAGCGTCAGTATCACAATCATGAGGTAGTGAGTTAGATTCCCAGACGGAGCCGTGTGCTGTGTTCTTCAGTAAGACACTTTATTTCACGTTACTCCAGTTCACTCTGCTGTAGAAATGAGTTGCGATGTCACTGGTGCTAAGCTGTATCGACCTTTGCTTTTCCGTTAGATAATATCAGTGGCATGAAGAGGGGAGGCTGGTATGCAAAAGTGACTGCTGGCCTCCCACAAACAACCTTGCCCGAACTTGTTCCTCGGAGGGGAACTTTCTAGTTGCAATCCTATGGTCATTCAATACCGAAGGGATCTTCACCTTTCTCATTGGTATATGTTGCGGAATGACTTCAAGAATACAGGTGTGTGTATGCTGTCTGTGTTGCTTTGTGCTTCCATGTGTACGTGTGTTTATTGTGTGTGAGTGGGTATGTATATAAATTAACACCCATGCTTCAATGTATGTTATTGCAAGAAACACTCCCACGCAAGACACAGGTTACATCATATCCATTGAGTAACAATTGATGCTGTTTAACTTATTCATTCATATTAACCTCCAATCTATTTACTTCTCAATCTTACAACGTTATTGTAATATATATGGGATATAGTATAATGATATGTCAATATTGCTTAAAATCTCATTTCCTTATTGAGTATATGAACTATTTGGATTATAACATCAAAAACAATTGGCAAGTGTGAAGTCATCGACCAATAATTTTCAGCCGAAGACTTATATTACACTGGAATAGAATTTAGACATCGAGAAGAGATTTATCCATAAAAAGCAATGTTCTTCTAACAGAAATTTATTTAAAAGCAATTTCCTATTTTTATATGCATTCACAATCAGTTTCCTATATTTACGTAGCAACATATATTTTTAAATGACACTGAACACCAGGCAAATTCGTATGATCGACACTGTATTGTCAACATCACCAACATTTGAGGAAGTAGCTTATTTTCTTTTTCTCGCTTGTTCCTGTTTTACAAAAGCAAATTCTTTCTGTGTAGATACGTATTATTCGGAATTAAATTCCTTCAAGTTATTTGAAAATGTCGCGTAGTGTAGGAACTTTTCGTGAAAAGAATGTCTCCCTTGGGCAAATATCAGATATCTATGAGAAAAACTGTGACATGTAAGATGCACATATCATATATATATATATATATATATATATATATATATATATATATATATATATATATATATATATATGTATGTGTGTGGTTGGGTGCATTTGTGTTTGCGTGTATGGGCGTGTGTGTGTCTGTGTGCGTCTCTCTGTGTGTCTATGTGTTTGCGTATGTTGTAGTGTATGAATGTATATGTGTATATTTAAACAAAAAATCAATTAATAGTTGAACAAGTATTACTGTTATGTGTTGTATCATAATGTCTTCCTGCAGCTATAGCAACAATATGCTACTATATGTACATAGGTTACATTATGTTTTTTTTTTAATGCTAGTTTCATATTTACTGAGGCAGAAAATATCTGAACTATAAACGTTTTTGTTTTGCCTCTTAATGAAATTACATTTAAAATGCTTTATAGTCGTAGGCCACTTGCTTTTAAAGCATCTTATCATTCTCAATCACCACTTGACTTGGAAACAAACATTGATTTAATTTATACAAACAATGATATTTGATTGCGTGCAATATTTATTTTCATTCTAAAAGTATGAAATGCACTTAAGTGGAAGAAAGTAAGTGGTGTCTAAATTTTTCCAGTTAATAAATAATAAAATACAAATGTGAGCTTCCAAGGAGCCAATTTTGCGATAGATTTTCGATTCCCAGTTGAGGAAATTTTTCTTTCTTTACATTGTTATTTTCCATGAAAACTTTATGAATGTCGCAACACGTTTTTAACCATGATGGAGCAACTATACACTTAAGTTGGGACGATCAACCAGAATTTCATCATAAATCTATCCTTATATGTAACTCAGGTCTAAACACGAAAACATAAAATCGAATACATATGACCATTACTTAACATCGATTGCTAAGATATAACAGTCTATGATATTTTTGCTGGAGGGATAACACAGAGGCAACAAAATAATATAAGACATTTAATTGTTTTGGATTTTCTTCAGCGTTCTTATCAGAAATATTTGTACGGAACATTGATAGGATTTTGAATAGCGTTAAAAATATGAGCTAAATCGTCTCCTTAATATAATGTGGAGAGAATGTATGTTTTTTTTTAACAAAGTAGAACGAAGCTAAGAAAGTCTACCTCTATTGAGGCCCGTTGTAACTAAAGAAATATGGATGTAATTTGTAAATATAATTCTTTATTTAAGAGATGAGGAATTATGTACATTATTTACATTAGACTGATATTTGTCCTCATCTTGTTCGTTGTTAAAACGGCGTTTCGGCTGATATGCCCTCCAAACTTTATCAGGTGTCTTGGGGAAATTTCGAACTTGGGTTCTCATTACTACAGTATTTTTCGATGTTATTATTATTATGATTATTATTATTAGTAGTAGTAGTAGTAGTAGTAGTAGTAGTAGTATTGTTATTCAGGTCACTGCCTGGAATCGAACTCGAGATATTGGGGTTAGTAGCCTCCGCTCTTATCCACAACGCCATATGCCCCAAGACACCTGATGAAGGCTGGAGGATATATCAGCTGAAATGCTGTGTTAACAAGAAAGAAGATAAGTACAAATATCTGTCAAATGTAAATGATGTAAATAATGAAAGTAATTTGAAGTTTTGATTTCCACAAACCATTTCTGCACTGGTAATTTCAAAGCATTTATGGAATTATTTTTTAAATTTTACTGAGTGTTATTTTCTTTAATGTTCTATGACGAAATTTCAGAGAAATAACAAATATTAAATAAACTTACTTCCAAATAGTCGCCCGCATTCTATCCATTCTTCAAAAGTGAGGTGAAAGTAACCACAACCGCTTCCCTGTTCACATAATGTCGTGGTACAATTTGATTCTACCTATAATTTGAAATATCAGTAGTATTTTAATGCACAGTTTGAATATATATTTATTCAAAAGTTTATTGTTACGATGCTAATATTTCATATATTAAGACGGCGAGCCGGCACAAACGTTAGCGCACCGGGCAAACTGCTTAGAAAGTAGCAGTTAAACACCGGGGTCGATTTAAGTGATTTATCCTTCCCTCAAAATTATTGGCCGTGTCCCATAATTTGAAACCGATATTTGATACACTCTCCTGGTTGGTGATAACTTAAACATTACGAGCTGTAACATCACTTCTCGATCGCTGAATGGTTTTAGCTGTTTTATCTCATACACATCAATTCCAGTCTGGCTACCGGTTCCCTCTTCACTCACGGTTCATATACAGTTATTGAGATTAGGCATCCAACCAAGGTAGCAGCCATTTATATTTCAATAGTCTAAAAGCGACTTTCTATATGATGGAGCTGACATTCCTCTTTTTACTAAGAGTAAAAATACATTTATACCCTTCGCACAGATAAAGCAATAGCATAATATATAATGTGATACATGATTTCATTTAACATTTCCTTATGTTCAATGTGATGCACTATAAATAATTGAGGCAAAGCCTCATTAAAATATGTGTGCTGTATCAAAGGATGCTTAACTTCTAAATAGTCCAGTCCATTTAAAATAGAAAGAAACCGACTTGCAAGCTTTGCTGGTACAATACCAAGGAGGTATTTTCCTTCAGATTGCAGTGATAGATTTGAGTGTTACTATTAGTATGACATCCCAACAAATAGGCGAAGCCAAAGTGTTTTGCTCTCAATACTCCCCCATGACGGAACTTACCATGCTAATTTCCCTTACAGTGGATTCTTATACAACACAAATTTTGACGTATTTATTCGAGGAGAAATATTCAACTCCGCATAATAACAGTCAATTTGGTACCATCATACTCGAAGTAGTGAACCAAGAATTGGAAAAATTACACCACTATTGATGAGAAAAACAGAAACGTATATGAAGTAGTAAATCTGATCAAGGACGACGTGAAAGAAAGACCCGTGAATATAAAATTAATTAAACACAGTGGAGAATGAACCTAGCAATAATTCGACATCTGTGTACTTGATTTTCACTTACTACAATCTACCACCGAGTCACTGAGTATTTCCTTCTGAACTGGATTTGGTTGGAATTCTCCGCACTATTTTCACCTCAACTCACATAGCAACACCTTAAAATGTATAGAAAATTATCATTTATCATTTCTACATTTTCAGCTTTTTTTTTTCTAAAGAATTTGCTTTATGTACTGGCAATAAATGTAAATATTAGATTATATTTTCGATGTCTTTAAGGCTAAAATCAGAAGGATACTGGCGTGCTAATATTTTCACTTTCGTTTTCCTAACTTTGATTCAAATCTTGCAGGATATTTCTACACTTAACGACATTGTAATACACAGTTATACCTGTAATGACACTATAAAATAGGAAATAGATTTTTTAAACTATGCCATTCCTTCGAAATCCTCGTAGGTAAGCCATTTTCATCAGATTGGCAACATGCGTTGGACCATCGTTGGAACCTGTCAAGCCACAATTCATAGGAGAATTTAGTTTTCATTTCGAAATCTTTCTCTTTATTTCAAACGATTCTACAGCTGTCTTGCATCTTCATCAAATTTTCAAACAAACGTTCAGTGTTAAATGCGTCCATATGCAATTTGACATTTCTAGTTTTATTATCCTCACTCAAAAATATTTATTGGAGTTAATTCCTTATGATTTAGAGCGATTGAGGTACTACTCGCTTGAATAACCTCTATTGAGTGCCAACGCTGTGTAATTAAGCCTCAACAATAATACCAACAATGAGACACAAACAAAGCAATAAAGATATACTAATGCTTCATTTATTTTATAGATTTTCATGTTTGTTAAATTTTAAAGATTTTGCTAAACTTTAAAGATCTGGTAAGATGAGATGCAAAAGACTTGATGCTTTCAAGTTTGAGTCTACAATAATTATAAGAATATGTTTTGGACAACTGGATTTACTACTAAAAGAACGTCTATGATGACTAAGAATAATCCATTGCGTCTATCACCGGATTAATCTAAAGGTTCACAAAGAAATAAACCATCTTCCACAGCCCTCAAAATGACAACAATCTCTATCATACTCATCATGCATTGCCTTATCTTACTACTTAGAGTGAAACTATTACCTCTAATAAGGTGGAAAACTGAATATTAAACGAAAGACCTTTGCAGATTCTCTACAAGCTAGAGTGCTTTTCTTATTTTATTTTTATTTTTGTTTGAAGCTAATCACTACAAATATCGGCAAAAGAAGTTTCTTCATTAATGTTATCCCAAGAAAACATTTAAGGTACAGCCGCGAAATACTTCAAGGAATATTGGCTATAGATTAAAATTCCTGTAATCCGATAAGTATTTTGATATGTAAAGTCTTCCATGTGAAGCTTTGTGCGAAACCCCAAGTCATGATTATATAAACTTTATTTAGAAGCACAAACATTGAAGAAGAACGTTTGAAATTGTTCTAAAATACTTTATTCAAGAAATGTATATTTGTAAGGTATTCGGCGTCTTACATTTTTAGTCAACTCCAGTGAAAATAATTCCCTTCACACGCACATACACACATATGTTCTTTCTTGATGTGCCTACAAGACTTGTTCACTCCTTTTCTATTTTTGTTGTTGTTAGTTCTTGTCGTCGTCGTAGGATGGGATTAAATATGGTTCGGCGCATGGGAAAGGTACTGCTGTTGAGGTTATAATATTCTGAAACCTTTCTGACCCATCTGAATCAATAAATTTAATTTACCGTCCGTAATACGTTTCATTTCTCTACTACTTTTTATCTAACTTTCTCTATCTCGGTCTCTCTATATGTACTCATACATATTCATGTATGTGTGTATTTGTAAATGTATGAAAATATGTACGTATATCACGACTACATATATATATATATATATATATACATACAATTCTGTAAATAATAATAAGGGTTTTTATAAGCTCAAAGCTTATAGCGACGAACATATGGGAAATTATTTAAAACTCGACACCGCTTAAGAACACCATTCGCACTGAACGCATGTATATATTTATATGTGTGTATATATATATATATATATATATATACATACTTACATACATACATATTTATACATGTAAACACATATACACACACACGCACATATATATATATATACATGCATCTATATATAATTTATTGATATAAATTTTGTGTGTATATCGGCGTACATTTGTATTGCTGTGTTTGCACATATGTATCAATATGTGTAGTAATCTGATTATGTGCGCATTTATGCTCAGCTTTCCTTGGGAATGTCACACCTGAGTTATCGAGAGATTTGTTGACAAGGAATAAGGATTTATCAATGTTTTTTTTAGCAATGCTTCAGCGTTCAGATATAGATAAGGTAAGATACATTGCATAATCAAGCGATGACGTCAACATAGCTGTAAACGGACACCCTACGTTCAGAATTGCCAAATGACTGATGTTGCGTTAGTTGTTGTCGATGTTCTGGCTACTTTAATCTTCACTTGGGATTTCAAATATGTCGACCTCAAAATTTTAAGGGAATTTATTACTACGCTTTCAAATATGACCTTTGATTAATAAACTGCATTTGCGGTTTTACAGGATTTTATCTCTCCCTAACCACTCTCTGCACCTTTCTCTAGATTTCTCACTCCCTGCCTCTCTCCCTATGTATATATACATCCATAAATACACACACACACACACAGACATGCATTCACACATATATATATGTGTATGGTGCATTATATATGATTGCATGTATACATGCATACATGCATAAATGGGAGCCTGTGTATGTCTGCATTATTGTTATATGCTTCTTTATAAAAACAAGGTTACCACATACGGATTGACAGCATAAAGTAATAAATACCTTTAGTACATCGAGAAGTTGATTATGGCATAGTATGTTCCTTGTAAAGCATGACGCGTCTCCTCTTTGTACAACTCTGATGCTAAAGTTTGGTGCTAGCCATAATAAGGATAATATATATGCATATATATGCGCAGTACATTTATCCTGTCTTCGGTCCAGTGAACAGAGTTGTTATTATTTCAGTCTCTCCCAGTAGCAGAACTGTTTCAGTGACTGAGACATCTTGATGAAGTAGCGATAAATTAGCTCGAGTCCCGCTATTGATATTACACTGTGGTGTGACCATAGTAGAGTGTAGCATTCCAGACATTAGAGGCCAATTGTTTTTCATGGAACCAGCATAATTTCCTGTTCCTTTTTTATTCTTTACAAACAATACACAATTCTTCAAGTGAACTACAATACTCTCCTATTTCTAGCATATTGGATGTCCACCTAGTGGTCATCCCTTCTTATACGCATGTAATACATTTTTTTCTGAATTATCAGATTTTTATATACTAGACCACTGGTTTTAAATTGAAATTAATATTCAATTTATCACCCTCAGTATATATATATATAGTTAATCAAATATATTCAATGAGAAAGCAATATATTGAATTCTTTAATAAGTGCTCTTGGTAGGGAAATGCCTAAAACATTAAAGTATTTAGACATTTAATAAAAGCTATTATATATTATATTATAAAATACGTGCAGGAAAATTACATCAGAAAATCATCACAGAAGATATGAGTTCAAAATAATATTGCATTAATAGATAGATGTATAAATATATTAGCTAAATGTATAAATATATATATTTATATATACCAAAATTAATTATACAAAGTTGTACTTCACTCACATCCTCATATTTGTTCTTATTCTTACTGCTACTCTTTTTCTGCCCTTTTTAAAAAAGCCAAACCCACTGTACCTATTGTTAACTGTTTCTTACATGTATTAACCCTCCCAACCACTTATACCCTCTGACGAAGCCTAGAGGCACATTCATCATCCAAACTTTATCTGCCCATCCCTACAGAACACTGAAGTGATGGAGATAGCATGGAGGATTTCGTTGCTTCTTAGCAGAAACGGCTGTAAGAAACTGGCATCTTTTGCTCTTTTCTGTAATATTAGTACATGCGTATGCAATACATGGTAATATATGTGTATGCATTCATCTAATACATTCTAATACTTTAGAATAAATTGACATACTAAAATGTCTACCGGCTGATGTATGTCGTTTTTATATCCTCTCCATTTTCTTATCTGTCGTATAAATTAATGGTAAACCACTTTTTTACCATAGCCCATATATAACACTCAATTTCGAGCTTGCCACGCAATAACTAGCACTTGGGTACAAATAAATGTGTACACTACCAGCAGTATATTGGATAGGTACTATACCTTAGTTGGTTGGTTTCCCAACCTCTAACTCACACATAAATATATTTATATAGATATCTATTAATACAATACTGTTTTAATCTTCTGTGATGATTTTTTGATGTACTTTTCCTGCACTTATTTTATAATATAATATAATATAATATATATACATGTGTGTGTGTATGCACACATACACATATAGAGAGAGATTGAGCGAGAGAGAGAAGTGGTAGCAGTGACTCTCTTTTTGTCTTTTTTCACAGCGTATTGTACTTTAATTTACAATACTCAAATATATTTAGGGGGACCAATGACGTGTATATTATATTTGATATAATCAGTTTTTCAAACACTTTTTTGCATTTCCATAATTTATCACTTCACCATCTTATAGCAAAGCGTTAAAAATCTTATCTTAACTTTAATAGCCTTCAGTATCAGCTTGAAAGGAAACAAATCTAGCAAAAACAAGGAAAATTATTAACAAATTTTTTTATAACATCTCATTTTCCCATTAGAACCCAAATGCTTCCTGCTATAATTCAGAATATTGCGTGACAAGAATTTCTCATATAAACACACTGCCAATAAAATTCAATACGATGTAAGAAAAAGGATGCGATGTTCACTTTGCTGTTCACAGGCACTACTTTTCGCCTACACCATTCAAATTTTGAACCTACTGCTTCAGCATGTTTTTGAAAGTCTACAAGAAAATATGATAAGGGAACGAATATCAAGAGTTCTTTAAGGATAAAAAGTGGGGAATCTGTTCTGTTAAGGCGCTCAGAAATGAATGGCTTAGAGTTACGAAGAAGAGACGTAATGCTTAAATACATCCCGGATGAAAGGTTTAGCAACGTGTTTTTTTCCAGGGGAGTAAGGAGTGCCGTAGCTATAGCACGCGGAGAAGACTTGTGAAACAAATGTATATTGGTTTAAAGTGTATAATGGTGAACCAGTCCATTATTGCTGCAGTCAGATAACCTGGTGATTATTCCATCATCTGTTGTTGTTGCTTTTTTTGGCCGAACTGCTAAATTACGGGGATCTAAAGAAACAAACACCGGTCGCCAATAAGAAGCCATCTTTGAAATAGAGTGAACAGAGATGAAGCAATATGTCAAGGGGAGCAATTTTTATTTTTTCATGAAGATCTTCATTGTTTTTGGCAAGCATACAGTTACAAGGGTTATTTCATTTTACATACTACTAGATTATAAAGATTAAGCAGTAATGTGTGAATGAGTGTATATGCATATATTTTATGCTCTAACATCACATTTTCTCTCTTGTTATATATATATATGTATATATATATATATATATATATATATATATATATATATATATATATATATATATATATATATATATATATTTAAGTATCAATGGTAATTTACACCTAAAAATTGTGGTTGGCATACAGATATAACATTTTTTTGTACATGCTGAAATTCCATAATTAAATAAAATAATTCAGTCCACTAGAAAATGAAGGATAAAGTAATTACCAAGATATGAATACTTTCTCCATAAGATTCATGTCGGACCTCTCATGACTCAGGTTTGAATATGAATAGGTGTCCAGGAGTCAAATAATTAAGTGACAATTAGTAATACTATAAAAACGATTTGGTGTGTAGTTCTGGTTTGTATTTTTACCTTTTTTTACCTTTTTTCTGATTGCTTTTATTTTTATTTGTGACGTGCACTATATATTCAAGTTAAGTTCTGGTTTGCATTTTTCAATAAATGTAGCCTCTTTATTTAGCCCTTGTTCATTTGAGGTCCTTTCCGTTCATTGGTATAGTGGCAATATTGTGAATTGTGATTGGCGTTCCTTAGCACATCTCTCTATATGACAACTGAGTGGTATTTGACGGTATTTGGCAGAATCGTTACCACGCCGAGCGAAATGCTTAGCGGTATTTCGTCTGCCGTTACGTTCTGAGTTCAAATTCCGCCGAGGTCGACTTTGCCTTTCATCCTTTCGGGGTCGATAAATTAAGTACCAGTTACGCACTGGGGTCGATGTAATCAACTTAATCCGTTCGTCTGTTCTTGTTTGTTCCCTCTATGTTTAGCCCCTTGTGGGCAATAACGAAATAGGTATTGGGTGGTATATTTGTTGTCTATGTAGCGTTGATCCTATATAGTTCTTACTGCAGCTGGAACATGTTATTGCGTATATGAGATTTTCAGAGGCGCATGTGAAGTCAGTTATAATTTCAAACATTTGTCCCTGTTTAGACTGGAATTCTAAGCCGTCAGTTACGTTGGGACATGTTCCACAGTTCGGTCGTCCACATTTTGTAACTCGCTTCCGTTATTTTTGGTATAGTTTTGAATTTGTGAGTATACGCTTTAGTGGTTTTCGTTGTGTGCTGCTTTTAATAATTTTATGTGTGTAGAGAATTTCATACAGCTTAGGATCCTTATCTAGCATTGGAAGATTTTTGGATAGTAGTGTTATCTGTTTCTGGGGTTGTAGGTGGAAATATAATTTTATATTTTTGGAGTCACTGTGTTGTTTGGTTTGACTTCTCTTAGTGTTTATATATTAATTCTTTTTGCACGTTTTATCTCAACACGTATAAACGAAGTTGGGTCGTGTCTGGCAACGAGTATGTTTTTAAGTTCTTCTAGAATAAGCTTTCTGGTGTTTTTTCCGACACTATTCTGCAGATTCTTCTCGCTAAGTTCAATGAGATGTTTATTTAAATATGACTCTGGTGGCATGAGGTAAATAATAAATATAGTTTAGAGTTTGTAGTCTTGTGAAATATGTCGGTTTCTATCTCTTTATTTGCTTTTATTATTATTATATTTAGAAAAGGCAGTTCCTTTTTGCTGTGTTCCATTGTGAATTGTAAATTTGTATTTATGCTATAGAAAAGTCATTTGAATTCCAAAAGCTTCTCCATGTTCTCATTCCAAAGAATGAAACTATTACTCAAATATATTTCCAATTTTCCTGTATGTATTGGGAAAGGGGATTTCTGAATTTCGTGATCGACTCCTGATATACAGAAAGGACCTCAAATCAACGATGACTAAATAAAATGGCTACATTTATTGAAAACTACAAGCATGAATATATAATGGAATTCACATATGAAAGAACTAACGAGAAGGAAAGGAAAAACAGATTTATCTCCCCTTAGCTAAGAGATATTATATCTATTAAATATCTCTATAACTAAAAACATTATATTCATTGATTATCCCCCTTGAGCTATATTCTCCTGTATAACCGCAAAACTGTATCAGTATCATACCAGCTTCGTCGCAAGATTAAATCAAAAACTTATAATGATTTTTTTTTAAATAGAGTCATGATTAGCAAAGCGAAACCGGTCGACTCTGTACATATTGTCATGGATTAAATGATCTTTATCTACACAAACAAGATTGCTGTGGTTTCTCACCTTAAATCTTATTTAAATATATAGATAGATAGATAGATAGATAGATAGATAGATAGATAGATAGATACATACATACATACATACATACATACATACATGTTATACTCATATGTCTATGGTGAGTTATTTTATTACCAAGATTGTTTATTATATTTATGTGCACATGAATGAATATGCCTGTATCAGTATACATATGCAATAAGTATGCCTCAACATCTAAGCTTTGCATAAAATGTTTTACACTAGTAAATATACGCTTATGTTACGTGTGAATATTTAACCGTGTTTATATGTGAATATGCACACGTACGCTTGCGGGAATATATGAGAGCGTGGTTTTTGTGCTTATGCAGTGCAGTGTCTAAATGTGTCTGAGTATACACAACCGTAGAATATGAGTAAAAATTTAGTTACAGGTTATCGAATGGGATGACATCCGTCTCATAAAGATAAAATAAGTCATGAATTATTCGTTCTGCCAATTAACCTCACATCATATCTTGACATCCGAACGGAAAACATGCACCGCACCGATAATATGTCCATTTAATTCTTGGCTAATAATGCGGGCAATCATAATTTTAACAAATTCGTGACAACCATTTTTGTATGCACACACATACACAAATACATATATAAAGCTATATCATGTGTGTGTATATGTGTGTGCATACATTAGGAACGCCGCCTACATGTATATATATATATATATATATATATATATATATATACATTCATATTAGTATCATTATAAACTAGTAAATATGTAAATTGAAGTCTGGAAATTACGGAGAATGTGAAGGGGAAGAATCGTGTGTATAAAAATAAAATGTATTTTAAAGCAAAATTTTGATTTTGTAATGGGTATGAATGTTGATTATAGCTGTAGGTGTTACATGAAATGGAATTTGTAATTGCAAAGCACTTGCATATTTTTATAGAAATTTTTGCAGAAATTTATTTGGTCAAAATATTTATAGCTAAGATCTAAAAGGTGCGGTACCGAATCCTGTATGAAATGTGGAGATTTAAATGCAAGCTTAATGTCTAAAATATAGAAGCACAAGAAATGTAAGTAGATGTGTTTTGAAATCGGTATAAGAGCTGCAGTTAACTACATAGAATGTTTTTAGTAAATAAGATCAAATCGTTTATACGGAAAGTCATGGAATGCGTGTAAAAAAAGAGAAATGCTTCTTTTGAGGGTGAATCTGTAAAAGTTGATTATTAAGAGTATCCGTAACTTGTTATAGTAATAATGGTTATATGGAAACTGATAACACTAGATTTAGACTTTTTCTTCTTTATTTGCAGTGTGACAAGTAGAATATGTTCCTAAAACTTACTGTCATGATAAGGTGAAATAATGTCTAGTCCCCATGTGTTACCGCTGTTTAAGTTTGTAGAATTGTAAGGGAGAACTTTAGAAATACGTTAATATGTAAAGAGTGTTCTACATAATCGTGTTTATGATATTAGAAAATGTTATATATGATAGAATGTTAGATTTTAACTATGGCCAACATATAAACTGAATCATTTTTCACCTAACTTTAACGCGAAAACAGACATTTACAACCTAAACAACTTTATCATCGTATTGTTTAGGTCGATGTAGCGTGTACTACACAACAGTCTTTACTTTCAATGTATTTCTTTTTCCTGAAACAGAGTTGCTGCTTATATCATCTTCCACTTAATTGTTGATGTCTCCAGTTTTATTGTGCTTCGACAATAAAATGGTGAAAATGGTGCAATAATTTTGGCATGAAGACAGCTGCATAAACCATGGTGGTCGTTAGATCTTTGCTCTTAATGTTAAAGTCACAATCACCAAATTCTCCAAATAATGATTTGGCAGATGTTCTTTGTTCAGCATCATTTTCAGAAGCATATTTGGGAAGCTGATTTACATGTAAGGAAAATAGTTCAATTTAAAAGGCAGAAGCTTCACAGATAAAGATATTAAAATTAGTGAGATTGATCTTTCGAAGAAGTTGGACGAGGAGTTTAGACTTCTTGGCATTCACTATTATGTCCAACGAAGAATTCGTTGAATGTTTTCTGGAGTTCCTGATATATTTGATAGAGCGCAGTATTGTCATTTGCTAATTAAAACTGAGACGCGTTGATTGCTAGTAAGCTGGCGAGGCCAAAATCACGCTGTATTTAATAGTCCGCGGTGAAAACGATACCATACGTGGGGGTGCCTAAAAGGCATCGGTTAAGGCGTGTTTTCCACTGTTCGAAGCAGTTCTTGGACTCTCGCGAAGTGGTGCCTTGTAACACCTCCGTTGTATTTTCCTCCACCTCTTCCACATCTACAAAACGGTTTCAATTAAGGACTTTTTTTGTTCGGGGGAACAAAAAGAAGTCCCAGGGAGCATGCCTTTTTGGTCAAAAGTTGTCTCACATTCAAAGTTATGTGCACTGGCACATTGTCGTGATGAAATCATCACCTTCCCTTTTGCCACAGGTCGGGGCGTTTTCGTCTCATCGTGCCTGGCCAACGCTTCGGAACTGCCAAGTAAAATATCTGGTTAACACTTTTACCTGGAAGAATAAATTTTGTGTGGATAATTCCCTCGGCATCGATGTAACATATCTGCATCATCTTGACATTGGATTTCATTTGACGTGCGTTTTTAGGGCGTGGTGACCTCGAATGCTTCCATTGACTTGATTGCTTCTTCGTTTCCGACTCGTTACGTAGCACCAGCTTTCGTCACCAGTGATGACCTTCGAAAAAGTGTTCGTATCAACTTCCAACTGTTCTTTCAGATCACGCATTCAGTGGTGACTGCTTTTGATTTTCCGTGAGCATGCGAAACACAAATTTTGCTGCAACTCTTTTCATTCGCAATTCCTCGTTCAAATTTTGTGGGCAGCAGCTCCAGTATACATCGGTCATATCAACAAGTTTATCAATTGTTCGGCGACGGTATTCCAAATCAGTTCATGAATTTTCTTAATGTTTTCATATATTCGGAAGGTCGACGGTCGCCCTGAACGAAATTTGTTTTCAAGCGACAAGTGACCATTCTTAAAGCGTGAAGACCACTCGTAAACTTATGTTTTTCTCATCGCAGTGTCCTTGTAAGCTGTTTGAATCATGAGAACTGTTTCGGTCGCCGTATTCCCCAGCCGGAAGCACGCTGTACTTTCGTTTCAGTCATTGCAAAAATCAATGAACAGTGGAGAAGCACGACAAAAGAAAGACGCACCACGTGGCAGTAGGATACAACACGGAGACGCCGGTCGGCAGACTGATGCCTGAGGATTGCCTCAAGTGGCTACTAGCGACAAAAGCCTGAACTACAATAGTAGTTATGGAATAAGTTTGAAATAATCGTAGGCATGTGTACCAACAATAATGTAGATGCGAGAACGCAACCCAATTTTATTTCAACCGGGAATAGTTAAGAAAATGTGTTCTCCTAAATTACAAAACCTGATGCCCCATCAAACAGCGCAGGAACCAGTGAGATGAAGTTATTTAGGCAACTAAGATGTTGAAGAACTCTTCACCTGGCATCTCATGTTCCACCGTCAAAAGCACTGTCTAAGTCGCAGTAAGTGAAAGGAGATTGAATTTTCTTGTTCTGTGTTTTGCTGTTGTAGGTGTCTTCCACAGACACTTAGTGCAACTGAACCGCGATAGTCATGAAAGCTAGTGTTATTTAGAAAGACGTTCGAGATTTTTAGAAATATTTTTCTGGTGACGTAGTGCAATGAAATTTTATGGTAGTTACGAAAGAATCATGACCTCTTTTTTTTAATACGGTTTCTTGAAATCCATTTGGGATTCGACAGTCTTTCATAACTTCAGGATCAGAGGAAAAGCTTGGTTTTGAGACGTAACTTCTAATTTCCAGTTAATTTGAAATAAGAAATATGTGGCACTGAAGATGGAGAATTCATACCATATTTGGATTTCAAAACTCTCAGAATGTTGGCCGTACATTGATTCGTAGTTGTTCAGGATAATGTGAGGAAGTTCTCAATAAAACTTCTATCGATTTAGCTGCAACACACGGTGTTGTTTTCAACATTCGAGGATATCTTCTAGGACATGAGATCGTAGTTATCTAGATAACTTTGAAGTTGTATCGGTTTGTGCTTCTATTTACAGTTTTCTATTTCGCTGAGTTTCTTTTGAAACCTATGTTTCAATAATATAGCGAGATAGTTAAGTCTTGATCGTTGACCGCCGATAAATTATCTTTTCATGAAAAGATACCAATCTTACCTTGCCATTTAGAACACGTGTTTCGTGAAGTATTTCCACTTTTATGTATACTGATATTCATAAATAATCAATTTCTTGTCGTACCTTCAACAAAATGATCAAGATATTCTAGATTTTACATAAACTTTCCATTCATTAATAATCGTTCCGCAGCTATTTCCTACGCGTAACAAATATATTCAAGATTAATATATTCATTCGCGTAGTATTTAATCCTCAGCCTAGATCGACCCGGCACTCCACCGTGCCCATGCCATCAACCGCACCGCAGCACTCCTATCGTCTTCACGTACTTCCACCGACCGTATCCACTATTTTTCACCTACCACCAGTCCAACCTCCCTCTAATATACAATCTCACCCACAAATTCTGCGTTCCTTCTTAGTTGCAGCCAGTTTTTCAATCTGAGAGGAAGTAATCTCTGTCTTTCTTCAACTTCTCTTCTTTTGTACCTCCTGACGAAGGATTGAATCCAAAACGTTGGATATTCCACTCCTCATGGGAAGTTTACTATACCCTTTTCACAGTTTTCTATATTTTTTCAGGTCTTGCCGACGCAGAGCTACACAAGTTTCCTAGTATTTTCCATATATATATATATACATATATATATATATATATATATATATATATATATATATATATATATATATATATATATATAGGCGCAGGAGTGTGGTAAGTAGCTTGCTTACCAACCACATGGTTGGTGAGTGGATTTGGTAAACGGAAACTGAAAGAAGCCCGTCGTATATATATATGTGTGTCTGTGTCTGTGTGTGTGTGTGTGTGTGTGTGTGTGTGTGTCTGTGTTTGTCCCCCCAACATCGCTTGGCAACCGATGCTGGTGTGTTTACGTCCCTGTAACCTAGCGGTTCACCAAGCGAGACCGATAGAATAAGTACTAGGCTTACAAAGAATAAGTCCTGGGGCCGATTTACTTGACTAAAGGCGGTGCTCCAGCATGGCCGCAGTCAAATTACTGGAAAAAATAAAAAAGTAAAAGAGTAAAGAGTAATATACATATATATAAAGGTTAGCAGAGTTAGCGGTTGGAATGTCCGTCTAACGGATAGAAATATCCGTTTTTACTACCGGCATAAATTACCTGCGTTAATCCTAGGCATGGATAGGCAAGCATACTATGCTCATAGGAAACAGGCAATAACAAAGTAAACAAGACTTTATCAGGAATCAAATTTAAATTAAACAGAAAATGGAGAAAATCCTTGATCAACAAACAAATTGACGACCATCGATTTTTTTTTTTTTTTTTAATACAAAACTTAACATTTCTAACAGCCGTTGATATGCTATTTCTCCATACTTGTACTTTTTATTTTTATTTTTATCTTTATATCTACCCCTATAACGGTCTCAGCTTGCCCTTGGTTTTTAAATTTAACTGACCAATTATATTGTTGGTGGAACTTTGGTCAATCCCATTACGGAAAACAGGTGGTTAGTCTTTAAAATATATCAGTAAGTATATTAATGTATTAATGCAATAAATTTATGGGCATGTTATTTGGATAAATATTAATTAGTACTATTTACGAATTCTTAAGTATTATTCTTTCTAGACCTATAGGCGAATCCCGTTATACTGAAGTACTTGTTATATTTCTATTATTATTTATACACTCTGGTGCCCCTCAAGAAAGATTAATCCACCAGTTAATTTCCTAGTTTAATCATTTGTTTATCGAATTCATGCGTTACACTGCAAAATGGTATGATTCAAATATATCAAGCCATCTTTCCTCATCTCGAGACCCTGTTTCTTTTCTCCTCTCTTCTCTTCTTTTATTTTATGTATTTCTTTTCACCCTGATGAAGCTCCATCTACCAGATCTGATGTGCCATAGAATATGACGAATATTATCCTCAGAATTGTATTTGGGAGCGCTGGCAGTCATTGGAAGGAGAAACGGCTGTTAGAAATGTTAAGTTTTGTATTTTAAAAAAAATAATAATAATCGATGGTAGTCAATTTGTTTGTTGATCAAGAATTTTCTCTATATCCTGCTTAGTTTAAATTTATATATTTGACCCCTCCTCAGTTGCCGCTTTATTTAGAGCTTTCAACTACAATATAGGAAAACTTCATAAAACAGCAACATTCAGAAATTTTAGAAGTATACAATTTCTGGAGAGTTAGAGCTTCGAACGAATAAACAACGACAGGGTACACGTGCAGAGTATACAATCGACGAAGACAAACATTAAGGACCGTGAAGCCAAGACGCAATGTAATGTGTAACGCCTGGGACAATATATATATATATATATATATTCTTTTATTCTTTTATTATTTTGCTTGTTTCAGCCATGCGGCCGCGGTCGTGCTGGAGCATCACCATGGTCTATCTGACTTCTTCAGTCTGGGTGTTTCACATCATCGCTCTTGCATGTGCCTTTTTTCCAGGTGTTGGTACATTTGGTATATAATTGAGTTTCATTCTGCTGCCCTCGTCTGTACCTCATGTCGGGCTGTTGGCTCATCCGGTATTGTGAAAAGGATGCCCAGTTCCCTTTTGAAGACATCCACCTCCACACTATGCAAATTTCTCAGTTTTTATGGCAGGGCATTGACGAGCTGTGGGTCATATATATGTATATATATATATATATATATATATAAGGGTATAACTATACAAGAATGCCTCACGTTAACTACCGTAATAAAATCATTTTTACCGAATGCGAGGAAATGCACCCTTCAAGGAAGCTAGCCTTTTAAAAACAGACTGAACAATAGATAGCCGATTTCGTGATCACTATAGTAATATATAATCTTCACTCGTCAGTATAGTATAGTCAAGACATAGAAATAAACAAAAAATCAACATACCAAACGAAAACCTCATGTATTCTGGACAGCACATAGATTGTTTATCCCTATATATTTATGAAAAATGCGGGCTAGGAATGAACAATATTTATCAGGGTGTCTAGACAGGATCCTGTCCTATCCTGTCTAGACACCCTGATGGCGCATCGTTACGGCAAATACATGAGTCAGTCCACATAACGGAAACACGACCAATTTTGAATAGCAAGTACACGTAGATAAAAGCCTTCCAATTACCCATGGTTGCAGACGTTGTTCACACACAAAATACAGAACGTGAACGTAAATAAATAAAAAAAAAAGATGCATTTACGAAGAAAACAGAAAATAACAGAAAGTAAACCAAAACCAAGTCCAAAGTCTGTATATTATCTGATATGAATGAAATTTAACAAACACACATACTTACATATAAGCACCAACACATACGTGAGTGCACACATACGAGCGTGCACACATACGAACGTGCACACACTCACATGCTCATACCGGACAATTTCAAAACAACGCTAAATCATACATCAAAATAAAATAAATGGAAGTGGAGAGAGAAGTTACTGAAGAGATTGCAAGAGTGCAATGAAATGATTTAACAAAAAAAAAAAGCGAAAGACGAAAAACTAAATACTGTTTATAAATTAATACAGGACTGAACCAGTGCGTGTGTTTATTACCGGCATAATGCCTCTCCCAAGGTTTAATCGTATTTCTTTCAACACACGTATCCACATCAAGAATCTTGCACACAAAATACACATACGAAATATAATGGCATAATTACCCACGATAAATTTACCGAATATTCCAGAAGAATACTTTTCTGTAACATATATACAATTTACCGCTATACACTACCAGAAAAAAAAATGAAATTATAAAAATATTTTTCTATAAAATCTTGAAAAATTTGTACCATGTGCCAAAATAGTTTTAATTTCTATCAAATTATCTCATTTAATATGACATATTCTCATAACTAGTAACTGTGTGGTAAGTAGCTTGCCTATCAACCACATTGTATCGGGTTCAGCCCCACTGCGTGGCACCTCGGGCCCACCAAAACCTTCTGAGTGGATTTGGTAGACGGAAACTGAGAGAAGCCCGTCGTATATGTGTGTGTGTAAATTTGTGTGTGTCTGTGTTTGTCCTCCCATCATCGCTTGACAACCGATGTTGGTGTATTTACGTCCTCGTAACTTAGCGGTTCGGCAACGAGACCGATAAAATAGGTACTAGGCTTACAAAGAATAAGTCCTGGGGTCGATTTGTTCGACTAATGGTGGTGCTCCAGCATGGCCGCAGTCAAATGACTGAAACAAATAAAACAATACATACGCAGCCCTCAAACAAAAGGTGAACTATAGAAAACAACTAGCAAACAAAATACAACTATGAGAATAACAAAGCACTGTGACTGTAAATCAGTAGAATAGTAAATAACTCGATAAATAAAATAAAAACAACCAGTCATGTATACCTAAAAATTATAACAAACAAAGACAAATTGTTTTGAAATTTTTAATTATTAAATTCGAGAGATTTCTCTTTGGGCCAATGAAAATACCCTCGCCCTACACACAACAATAATTTACATGCCTAGCTAAGTTAGACGTAATGAAAACCGAAATAAAAAGGAATGTCATGAATATGAACAAAATATATGAAATAGCTGAAGCAGAAGTTACATAAATACGATATGAAAATGCAAAAGAGAGTCGCGAAAGCATTCGAATCAAAGATCAATTCTCGGATATTACTTATGCCGCCCCTTGATGCAGTGAAACACAGTGCATCTAAAATGGCATATTGGAATAACTTAGTCAACGACTTATACTTCCTGAAAATGTGATTTAGAGGAAGGAGAGAATTTCTCATGGCATTAGCAATCCGTTAAATATTTAAGTGGTTGCTTTGTTTGACTAATGGTTATCTATTGAATAAAATGAAATTAATGTCAAAAATTAACAATTGAAATAAAACGAGACAAATTTAACAGAAATATAATACATAAAAAATACAAGAACATCAAATCAAAATTTTCAGAATGCCACTCTGGAGTATTTTTGCACCATCACAAAAAATTCGTTCTAATTAAGAGCGGCAGTGGTGCAGAGGACTAGCAAGGCAGCTAAACTCCATTCCGGAACGATGTTATGGATGACTACATAAAAAAGAACTAGAAACGAAAGCTCCACGAAAAGCAAGAGAAATACAAGAACATTGTAGATGAATACAAGTAGCGACGAATCAAAAATACATATTGAAATAAAAACAAATGAAGTAAGCGAACGAACTTGGATGAGCATAAATTCTGAAATAGCCAACAGTTACAAAATATGAAGAAATGGAACGCTCTGTGATGTAATAAAATACTAAATTTATGGTTGCAATATTTGATAAGCATAAGGTGCCAGCAGAGATATTTAATAACATGGCAAAAGAACAGGAAACACTTAGCCAAGATGGTCTGTAAGACGGAAAACATTTTAAACAATGCAACCGAAGAACCAGCTAAGCTTAAAGGCAGATAACGTCGCTTACTGCAGCTAAAATATCTTTTTTTAATATTTTAAAAATAGATAAATACGTATTAGGGAGCTATAGAATATAACGTTTTAAGATGCTGTTTGTTAGTGATGTTGGTGCCGATTTCTTTTTTCAGTAGTTAATCATGGTGGTCTCTTCACTGATCAACGAAATATAACTGCATCTCCTCATCTCCTCTGTCTATCATTAAAAAAAAGAAACAATCGTAAAAATCATTTTCAAGAGATGTAGATCGCAGATAAATAAATCCAATGTTATGTGCGTATGTATTGGTCTTCTTGTCGCAAGAATAGCAAAATAGAAAATAATGAGAAACTAAAATGAGTTGGTCGGGTAATGAATGAGATGTGGAATAATGAATGAAGCTCATTTTTACCTCAGTATTCCAGACAGAATATCTAATTATATTTTATGTCATAAAGTCTGGGTCTAGTTTCTCAGCCATTTTACTTCATTCCAATCTAAATGAATTCCGCTAAAACTGTTTTTCACACAAAAGATCACACGTTGCATAGATTTGAACATTTACTTTATTATCTTATTGATTTATTGAATTATTTTTATTACAGTTCCCCTAAAATTACCAATGCAACCGACAGATAATTTTCAAAGCTGTAGCGACCACAACGAAACGTATCCTATAGATGTGCACTTGCAGATGTAAGATGAAACAAGACACTAATGTTACAACAGACATTAAAATTTGCCTTTCTTCTTCGTGACAATTAATTCAGTCGTATAAATAAATAAATATTCAACTATGAAAGCTCAAGACAAAAGAAATTACAAAGGACAGATGATAACAGGTTTTTGCCATATTTAATTATACATTTTCATTATCCATCCTATGTGAATTAGCATTGCTGGTATTTTAAAGCAGAGACGACAATCGGTGTAAACTGTTCGACGCACCTAACAAGAAATAACAGTATCCTAACGTTTTAATACACATACATGGTTATACAATCACCTACACACACAGAGACACACACACACATGCACACACACGCGAGCACACATACACACACACACACTCACACGCACACATATGTATGTATATATATATATATATATATACATACATATACATCGTTTCTATTATCTTAAACTGTTGTAAGTCCAGGTTTGGCCAAATGCGTTTTTTTTTTCCTTTAATATTTGATTTTGCTTGCAATAGCTGGTCAACAGCTTGCAATAGGCTTTCAAACTATCGTATGTCTAGCTGCTTCAGATGCCAAGATATGAATATTGTCAAAGTGTAGTACAACGGCTTAGCATTTTTCAAAAGCGTTGTAAGTCCCACATACGACAGTTTTGCAAAAATATTTCTGACTGAAAATATCATACATGCATGGAGCTACCATTTTATGCACCCAGCAATGTATTATCGTTAAGCTGAAACTGTTGCTAATGTAAAAAGAAATGGAATGGCGAAACTATTTTTATCGATTTCTGAAAAAGCAACGTGTGGATTTATGTGTGTCTACACACACATATATATATATATATATATATATATATATATATATATATATATATATATATATATGGATATACATATACACACGCACATACATAAATATACATACATACATATACATACATACATATATATACATACACATATATATGTATATATATATATATATATATATATATATATATATATATATATATATATATATATATATATATATATATATATATATGTATATATATAGATGGTAAAGTATGATTTTTGAAAGCTCGAGCAGCTATTTCTCGCCATTTGGTCGACCTTGTAGAGATTCCCTTGGTTATACGTCTATACCATTGTATTATTTTACATTTCAGAGTCATATGGTATAGAGACAATTCGGTGGTAAGACAGCTTGACAACAATATAGGAGGACGATAATTAACTGAGCCAGCATCTTAGGTGATTGTGTGACTTGTCAGTGATAGGAATAATTTCTGTTACTGTTGTTTTTGTTGTTGTTTAGTTTTGAGATCTTCCGTGCTAAGCCACACAAAAATATATGATTAAATCGAGAATTATTTTTCAATGGATAGCTTGAATATCTTCGATTGAAACAAAGGGGGGATCATGGCTGTAACGCCTTGAGCAACAACGAACAAACAAAATTTTGATGATTTCTGTTACAACACTTTTTAGGAAGGGTTTGATCAGTCTGCTATGACTTTGAGCTAAAGCGTTACAATAGTTGTTACCAAGTAAATGTCAGTTCCCTTCTGATAGTTACAGTTCGAGCTATTATCATCCAGTGATATTACAGTCTAGTGGTCTGTCACTCTGTCTCAAGCAAGCCGCCCAAGGCATGAACAATATTTGAATATACATAAGTATTAAAATAATAATTGAGAATTTTCTGTCAAGTATTTTCTTACACTAAAGTGACAGAATGATATTTGAATGTAGTTTTGGCAATGTTATATATAAGTTGATATGTCTGAACGTCAAAGTTTATAATGATATTTGTAGTAAGTTAGAATGTTGTTGTTCATATCGCTGTTTAGTCCATGCTAAATGTGATCGAACGACATATGTTTTCAAGACATAGATATCCAGTCCATGAATATTCTATCTTTTTGAATGTCATTACATTATTTAATCTGTAGTATTTACTTAAAGTTGGAACAAAACTGTTTGGGGAGTGCTGGACTGTTATGTATAGCATATTGAAAACCACAAACAAACATACTAATTGTCTCGTGAAAAGAGAGAAGATTAAGCTTGTGTTTTTTGTTGTTGTTTCTCTATGTATATGTAGTGAGTGTGTATTGAAAAATGTTTCTTTTCATAGAGGGAGTGCAAATTGTTTCTATGATGCCTGCATTCAATAAATGAAGGGCTGTGGGGGTACTGTGGATAAATTGGTGAATTTATTTAAAATGTAAACGAAAAAAACTCATTAAAGTAGAGATGGTATGAGTGCAAGAACGATCAGATATATGTATGTGTGTATATATATATATATATATATATGAAAAATTTAAGTTTCAGTTGAATTATGTACTTACGTTGAGGCACTAAGTTTGTCCAGTATTTCCTCACACCTCGAAGTTATGTGAATAAAAAGCAAATAAGGAACAAGGATGTCCAGGTATCAGTGCATAACGGCTGTTTCAAGCTGCACCATTTAATCGAGCAATGCAAATATTACATCAATTTGAAATAAACTGCCCTCCTCGGAGGCATACGATCGTATAGATTTCCAACATACAGATATACTCTGTTATAATTTTTTAGCAAATTTTTCATCAATACGAGAGACAAAAATGCATTGCTTCTTTTTGCCATTATTGTAGCAGAATGAATTTAGGGAAAAATTATCTAAAGCCTACTATAATTTACAGTGGCAGAAAGAAATAATGGGGATCAAGAAAAACTAATGGTGACATGACTACATTCATCTTTATCCTTATCACATTCAAAAGACTTAATGCAGCAAGTAGTCTACATCTCCTTAGAATTAAAACCGTTGGGAATTAACAATTAAGTTCTTGTTGTTGGTGATTAATTAATGTCAGATACTCTTCCCTACCACTATTTCACTATGACCATAAAATCAGCCATACCTACATAAAATAATGTCTCAGATGATAGCAGGATAATGATATATAGAGATGAGGTGATAACCAGAAAGAGGAAGGGCAAGGGTGACATAACATATTATGATTATCAACTAAAAGGGACCTAAACTGGAAAACAAAGGTCACATTGACCTCATTTGCAAACATGGAAATTAAAAATACAGGAGAAAAGTATTATAGTATGCTTTAGATATTTTTCCCTTAAATTCATTCTGCTACGATAATAGCAAAAAGAAGAAATGTATTTTAGTCTCTAATACTGATGAAAAATTTGCTAAAATTATAAGGGTATATCCTGTAGGTTGGAAATCTATATGGTCATACGCGTCTGAGGAGAGTGGTTTATTTAAAATAGATGCAATGTTTGCATTGATCGATTAAATGGAGCCGTTTGAAACGGCCGTAATGCACTGATACCAGGATATCCTTGTTCCTTATTTGCTTTACATATATATACATATATATATATATATATGTGTGTGTGTGTGTGTGTGTGTGTGTGTGTGTGTGTGTATGCTTAAATATATGAAAGTGTGTATATAAGTATTTTGGCATGTTTCATGTATATAGGTATGCATGTACATGAGCACGGATTAAAAATAAAATTCTCACTGATGTCGTATATATGTACAACTGATAAAAGTAGAAAGATATACTTTCAGACTTTATAATAAAAATCACCCCGTGGTAGCAATCAAGAAAGGAAACTTTGGCCAGATTCTTAATTCGTTCTCATTACTATTCATGTTAACATTCGCTGCACGTATCTGTTCACCACCTCCTACAACACACTATTTTTTTTAAATATATAAGCGTATTTGACGTTCAGTCCATCTTTACCTATAATTAAAACGAAATATAATTTGATTCATTTATTTAGGCCTTAGATAATAAGAATGCTAGGAACTAAATTTGGGTTACTTTCAAATAATCTGAATGAATCAGTCGAAAATAACTAGTTTCTGTATTAGAATAACGAGGGAAATTTTGAGCAAAATAGACTTGATTTTAGCCTAAAGTCATCTCAGTTTAGAAAACAAAAATATGTAAGCATGCAAAATAAAGCCAAAATAAATATGCGCAAGAGTTGAAAACTGCTGTTCGGTGTTGTGCACATTTGATTGATTAGTTAGGTTGTATTATCAGATGAGTTATATTTTTGCGGTAATTATACTTCAACATCATAAAACGAAATTTGGATTCGATTCCTAGAGGCTTTTCCCTTCACTTCACATGTACGTCAAGCTAATGTATATATGTACGATACATACACACACATACACACACACACATACACACACACACATACACACATACACACACATGCATATAATATATATATATATATATATATATATATATATATATATATATAAGGGGTGAAAGAGAAACATGAATAGATATACACACACACACACACACACACACACACACACATATATATATATATATATATATATATATATATATATATATGTGTGTGTGTGTGTGTGTGTATATATCCAACTATACATATATATATATATATGCATATAAACACACACTCACACATATGTATATATATACACAATACATACTTGTGTATGTGTGTGCGTATATATGTATATGTATGTATGTATGCTTGTATGCATGTATACGTATTAAATCATTAAATTTCTATTGAAAAAAACGACACGCTGTATATATTTATATATACGTATTTTAGAAAAACAGTGCTAAATCATTGACGAATGCCATGCCTTTAACAGCAGGCGTTCAGAGAAGATATATATATTTGAAAATTACATGTTATGCATTAAAGATTACAATGGGATTTTCAAAGAGTGGCCCGCAAGATTTTATTATACTATAGTTCTAATTTAATGTAAATTTGGTATTACATTAAATTATAAAATGTATCGAGCACAATGACAGAGCAGGTATGAAAATACTTTTTTTCTGTTGCTGTGAGAGACTGTTAATGATATTTCTATTCAACTTGCATGGTTTTTTTTAACGTTGGTATTAGATTCAGATGTCATAAACTCATGAATGCAATATTCTGCGACTAAAGAAGCACTACTTTTGAAAATCACCAAATTTCAATCCTACGTGTTAATTAGAGTGATTGAAATATATCATTTCCATATAGAAATTTAACTTTGTTCTCTGCTAACAAAGGCATCGCAAGGGTGTATGATTTACGATGTGAGCTCAAATTTCACCGACATTGGCTTTATCTTTCATCCTTTCATTGTCGATAAAATAAGTACCAGTTGAATACGGAGATTGATATAATCACCTTTCCTCATCCACCGTAATTGCTGGCTTAGTGTAGACATTTGTAAATATTATGGCGGTGAGCTGGTAGAATCGTTTCTGCGCCAGAAAAAATATTTAGATTCATTTCTTCCGTGTTTACTTTCTGAGTTCAAATTGCGCCGAGGTCGACTTGGCCTTTCATCTTTTCAGGGTCGATTAATTAAAGTACCAATGAAACACTGGGGTCGATGTAATCGACTTGTCCCCACCAAGCAGAAAGGGTTATTATTATTATTAATTTCATAAACACACAACAAAGTAGACTGTTGAGAAAAAAAAATCCTAAAATCGGCCTACAACAAGTAACCTTAGATGCCAAGTACCTTCCTAAGTATCCTAGCTGTCCCTCATAACATTATCATTATCATTGTTGTTATTATTATTATTATTATTATCATCATCATCATCATCATTATTATTATTATTATTATTATTATTATTATTATTATTATTATTATTATTATTATTATTAGTGTCTGAAGCAAGTAAACACTTCTTCGTGGTTCGTAAGGCTTCTTTACAATTTCTTGATTTATCAGTTCATATTCCAAATTTTGTTGAACTGAAAAATAAGTAACTCAGTTCGGTGTAAATAGAGTACATCGGTCTGGTTAGACTTCGCTCTTTGGGGTGAATTTTGAGATTGAAAATTGCAGCGGCAGCAGGAACAACAACAGCAACAACAACAGCAACAACAACAGCAACAACAACAGAAGCAGCAGCAGCGACTTTAAAAATGACGCAAGTACGGCATCCACAACTATCCCCAACACCAACAACACCAGAATACCACCGCCACTGCCACCATTACCACCATATACATAAATAAAGTGACAAGAACAGCTGTTCTTTTTCTAAGCAGAATGGTAACGGTTCAGCTCAAGCTTGTCGGAAAATGTTAACAAGTCCAGTTGAGATTTAAAAAATGCTAAGCGTCTACATGGTGCACTTGACAATGATTGGTAGAGCACTCTTCCTTAGCACATCGGGGGAAGTACAAGAAGACACTAAGAATAAACCACTATATATATAAATGTATATCATTAATGACAAGGAAACTGGATCGAGCAACGCAGGTCTGAGACCGGTCTAGAGTTTAGAAACATTTGTCACCCGTTAAGGTAAGATTCTCAACCGAAGAATTAACCAAAGAAAATACCACAGAAACCATCAAAAGTGAAGAATTATGGCTGATTCCTACATACCTCGGTTTGAGTATTTCCAAATAAAGGGAGCAGAGATGCCTCCAGAATTGGACATCTGTTTGCCACTAACAGCCTTCTTATACGTCATAGGAGACAAAACAATTCTGCACATCCACAAAATTGGAAAGGATAATTGGTCAGGTAAGAACATTGAATTGTGTTTACACGCCGATATGATGGTACCGAAGGCAACCCTGACCTGATCAAAGTATTTAATCGAACAGTTATGTTTAGCAGTAGAGAGCGGAAAACTGAGATACCACATTTGTGGTGAAACAACCCATTTAAGGCTTTCTGCACCATGCAAAGAAAATAAGAAATAGCTACTGCAGACAACATCAGCAACAAAAATCAGCACCACTACCGACAATAACATCAATAGCATCGTTGCCAAGAGCGGCAGCATCCAAAGCCAAAACAACGACATCAATAAAAGGAGTAGTAGGACAGATCCATTCAACATCAGCAGCAAAAACCAGTACCAATCCTGAGGGAAAACAATAACACCAACTACACTTTTGCAGCGAAAGACGCCTCACACACACCAGTTGACCAGGACCCCACATAACAAATATGACTGTGGAGACATACCTCTCTCCCTTGCTACAGATTTTTCAGATTGTGGAATCTAGACTAGCGAGTAATGGATGCCGGTGAGAGAAATATAAAAAGTTGCAAAAGGAAAAGACTAAAAGCAGAGATTAGAAGAGGAGACAGAGAAACCAAAACACTACCATACACCCATATACCTTACTTCAACGCGATTACAAACATCTCCAACACATTAAACACCACCAACATTGCAAACACCTTGACAACTGAAAATACATAGCAATTCAGAACAACATGAACTGCAATCCCAAGGCGTCACTAATTATACAGCCATATACACAAGAACTTAAAACATTCAAAAATACCCAGAGCTTACTCTAAGTGAATACGTCGCACCGCCGCATATTGCCCCTATTCACATAAAAATTATAAAAACAACGCAACAAACTTGCAAAAAACTGAAAACAAAATTATCCTAAACGAATGGAACATTTCTGTGAGACCATGAAAAGGGCTCTACTAAGAAATGTTTGTGGGGACATTCGCTAACAGCCAGAAGAATAGAATATCTGTCCGTGCACAGAAATAGGACAAGAGATTCTCTTCATCCTCCGTCTCTGTGACAAATAGGCACTTGTTCAGAACAGGCAGTTTAAATGCACGTGACCTGGGTACACTTGGAAACAGGGCCACCTATCCAATGACTTCAGATCACTGAGTTCAGATGTATTGGCTATCACTGAAACAAGACTCGCCGACCGACGAGCTTTCATGCCCATTTTCGGTAGATACGAGAGTTACTAGTCTCCATGTCAACCGGAAACGGAGTGCTACGGTGATGTTCCGGAGAGGTCTCAATCTCAAGGACTATTTTCTGCACCCAGAAGATAAGTTGGTAGTCCAAGATGCGAGCACTAGTGACGAGACTGCCTTAAGATTGGTGGCTGTTTATGCTCCGACAATCCTACAGAGGCTGGATTAGGGAATTAGTTAAGCGAGCGTTGATAGGGGTCATTTGTCTACAACAAATGATGGTTTGCCTTAAAAATGGCAGTTAGATTAGAATGGATAAGGCTTAGTAAAACGTAAGCGATAAAAAGGAATAGAAGACGCGCTTAGGAAAAGCATCACAACCGACGTGCTGGCGGTGAGATTGGCCTTGTTCCAAGTTTTCAATGCTAAGCACGAAAAATGCATTGTCTGAGCTGAAGCGCGTGTCTAAGAAACGAGGAATGAAAACTGCTTGGTGAGTCCAAGGGACAAAAGCGCAACATGACAACAAAGTTATAATTCCATCTTGGTGGAGAAAAATGAACACACAATACTCGAGTTCGAAGAGATGAATGCGGCATTTCGGCAGCATTTCTCCCAACTGCTTGGGACGAATGTCAGTCCGGCAAACAGGACGGGCTTTAGTGCCTACCTTGATGGCAGGCTATGGCTACCGGTAAATGGTGGGGAAGCGTTGTGAAATGCTGATTACAGTCGTGGAAACACGGGATTCGATGATATGCTGCACGAGGGTGGGGGCAAATCAATGGTCTATCTTGTGAGCTTTATTTCTATATGCCAGATTTCTTTGGCGTCCTCTTAGCAGATATCTAACGCGAATGGCTGCAGAGCAGAGAATTCCTAGTTTTGAAAGTCGAGAAGCGGTAGTACTGTTGAGAAAAGACCCAAATAAGGAGAACCAAGTAAAACATTTTAGGTCCATAAAGCTGCTGAGCGCAGATTTCAAACTTTTGTCCAAACCGTTAGCAAAGAAACTGGCGTTTGTCGTCGAGAAGCTGATTGGTGATGTGCAAAGATGCGCCGTTCTAAGTATATCCTCCACCCTATGCGTTCCATCGTAGAGAGGGTGGGTAAAGAAACTGGCATCGATGGGGTTCTGAGGAATTTAAATCAATCTAAAGCCTTCTATAAGGTCGACCACTGACATTTGACAACCGTTTTCACGGCGGCCTTTTCCTGTCCTGTTTTTCGTGGCTGGATCACTGCAACGTACAGCGACATCTGCTCGCTAATTTGAGTGAATGATTATCTATCGTACGTGCACACCACCATGCGCTCGATCCGTCAAGAGTACCCTCTTGTCTCCTCTGTTTGTACTGGTTCTAGAGGCACTACTGCGGAAACTGGAGGCGTTGAGAAGCATCTCATGGGAACTAGGTTGTGGGAGAACTGTGTCAGCATACGCAGACGATGTAACCGTCATAGTGTCGAACAGCAGGCACATAGACCGAGTCGGCACTGCTCTAAACGAGTACAAGGCTGTGTCCGGAGCAAAGATTAACCGAGTGAAATAAACTAAGTCAATTGGTATACAACTCGACAGCTAGAGAGTTAGGTCCATGCTGTCCAATAACGCGGTGGGATGCTGGACGCAGGTGGGGACCGGTTAAATCGCTCGGAGTCTGGTTAGATCCAGATCTCCAAACAGAGAAGGATGAGGTGACGAGCAGAGTGGTAACTTTCACTTATACTTGAGCCGAGAGAAATCTATTCCTAAAAGATCGGACAGAGGTGGTAAATTCTTATATATTATATATTATTGTCCGACTGTCATGTCTTGCACTAGTTTACAGCTGACCAAACTGGAGCGCGCACTATTCCACTTTCTGTGGAATGGACGCGTTCCACTGGTCAGGTGTTCCATTTCCTGCTAACAACCGCTGAATGGGGGAATTAGCATGCTGGGGCTACTAATGCGCAAACATGTCCTGAGGTTGCATCATTTCCAGCGTTGCCTTGACGGTGAGCAGATGTGGTCGTCGTTTGTCACATGAATTTCCACAGCTCGTATCTATGGCTGAGCTGTAGTTCTGGGTCAAACTTAGACAGAGCCAGAGTGCCTTGATCTCTAAGTGCAATTAGGCGCTCACAGTCGTCAGTCGGTTTGGCAATGCGGTTGATGGAAGTTCCACTCTGGCGTTCTATAGAATGTTAGTGGCGAGCAAGTGCGACGACGTTCTTGGAGAGACTCTCAGCGTTAACGAGAATCATCTGGTTGTTCTGTTCCGGAAGACTTTGGGCCGGGGTCTATGGATAGTTTAGACAAATCGAAAGAGCATGTCTGCTGTACCAGATTCAAAGTTTTTTTTATACTGCTTGCATACTTACAGCTACAGTCACGCTGCAAAAATTGGAACTACGACTGTATCGAAAGTTGATATTCTTAAAATGTTTAAATCGCTAACTGATCTTTCGAAGGGCCATCGAAAGTAATTCCGAAATAAAAAAAAGTTATCGCCAAAATCGTGTTAATAACACGCAAAAGTCGTTTGAGCGACGTAGACTTAATAAAATTAAACACAGGCAGAAATATTACCAAGATAAACCAAATATAATATTAATAGTAACCTTAGTAATTACAAAGGAAAGTGGGTTTTCCTTCACATAAAAATATCGAAACCTAAGTACCCAATATTAAAGTCAAAGATAAAACAAACAAATTTAACAAAATATATCTTAATGAAAAGAGACGAATGGGAAAATGGAGAGATAAATGCTATAGATATCAATCTTCTGGCTGAAATATTTTACAGCCACATATAAACTACTTCCAAAATAATTTTATAGGCAATTTAAAGAACGCTAAAAAAAAAAATGCTGTAGTATATAGAGAAACAGGAAAATCTAAAAACTATTGGGTTGTTCGGAAAGTTCGTGCCGATTTTTAAAGGAAAGAAAAATGTCAATAAATACTTCCCATTACATTTTTAATCAACCAAATAGGAACCATTTTGTTGCACAATGCGTCTCTATCTTTCCATTAACTTGAAGGTACCCTCTTCCCAGAATTGGGGTAGTTTCATGGCAAAGAATTCATCAAGGTATCTTTTTACGTCATCGAAGGAATTGAAATTTTTAACATTAAGACTATTCTACAGAGACCTGAATAAGTGGAAATCCGAAGAAGCAATATCTGGTGAATATGGAGGGTGCGGTAACACATCCCTGCCGAGCTGCAGCAATTTTTGTTTGGTTCGCAAAGAAAAGTGCGGTCTTGCATTATCATGTTGGAAAACATCACCCTTCCTGTTGGCCAATACTGGACGTTTCTCTTGAATTGCTGCTTTTAACTCGTCCAGTTGTGTGCAGTATTGCTCAGAATTAATTGTCTGGTTACTCGGGTGAAGCTCCTAGTATAGAATTCCTTTCCAATCCCACCAGACACAAAGCAAGACTTTTTAAGAGTGAAGACACGCTTTTGGGGTGGCTAAGGATGGCTCATATCGCTTACTCCAGGATCGCTTTCTCTGAACATTTCTCATCACCTGTCACAATTTGCTTTAAAAAAGGCGCGTTTTCATTCCGTTTATAAAGCGAATCACTGATGGAAATGCGATCCAAATGGTTCTTCTCACTCAGCTCATGTGGCACCCAAATATCGTAGCGATTTGCGTACCCAAGCTTTACTAGGTGCTCATGAACGACGAATTTTGATAGGTTGAGGCTTTCTGCCAATTCTCGGGTTGTGCAATGTGGGTTATTCCCAATTAATGACTTGATTTGGTCATCATCTGTAGTGGATAGTCTGCCTGATCTCTCTTTATCAATAAGGCTATAATCTCCAGCTCGGAAGCTTGCGGACCACTTCTGTACAGTTCTTTCGGATAAAGAAACATCACCGTAAACTACGCATATTTCATTGGTTGCTTGTAATGCATTTTCCCTTTACGGAAAAAGAAAAGCATCAAGTGCCGAAAATGAACTTTCTTATCTTTCATTTTAAATGGTTACAGAATTAATACAGTTTATAGGAACATAAACCTTCTTCCACGAAAAGATGGCTTAAACTGTTCTCTAAAGAGTTTGAAGGAACAATAGAAAAAGAAAGAGAAGATTAAGAATGAATGTCAAGGTTCATAAAAGGAAAGGATATTAGAAGAAGAAATGAATCTAAACCGTTGATGAAGTAGCAGAATTTGAAAACATCATATTTAAAATAGATGTCAAAATCATTCTAGTGGCTTTCAAGAATATGCAAAATTGTTGCTGACTCTGATAGATCAAAAGAAAAGAACATTATGGGTCTTGCAGACTTACACATTCCAGTTGTCTCTAAGTACCTTTTCAAGAAGCTTCACTGGATACACTGTACACTGCCATCCTCACATCATGCAATACTTCATATTCAAAAATCTTTCACTTACATGTCTTTTCCCTAATGCTTTCCTAAGGTAATATTGTCTGAACAATCAAGTTCTTTTCGCCAGTATATATGTGTGTGTGTGTGTGTGTGTGTGTGTGTGTGTGTGTGTGTGTGTGTGTGTGTGTGTGTGTGTGTGTATGTGTGTGTGTGTGTGTGTGCGTGTGTGCGCTCTATTATTGACTCATTTTAGTGCTTTTTTACAAATCGCCTTTGCACAGAATCTATGGAAGTACCTAAAACGTTGCCCATTATAGGGAATAGAAGGCGACATAGTTTTCCTAACTTGTGTGCGAAATCGACCGGTGAAACTGAATGAACTAGATCTTTGATTTAAGCTATAAATTATCACGTCGGTCATTAAGAATGAAATGTCCAATCTTCGTATGCATGAAGTTTGACAGTCGTTAACTCTAAATTTTTATCCTGACAATTCTTTTGTTTTACAGCATTGAAGAGTCACACCATCACTTTTCGAAATGCTATTCATGGTGTCTGATTACATTGTAAGTTTTCTCTTGTAAATCAATTTTTGTGAAGCTATCGATAGGTCAAAGATTTGTGTTGTTTATGAATATGAGTTCCGTCGTGGAACCAATGCATCTCAGACAGCTCGAAACATCAATGAGGTGTTTGGTGAAGATGTGGCTAATAAGCGCACTGTATGTCAAAGTTTTAAGAAGTTCCGGTCTGGTGACTTTGCTTTGAAAATCAGTCCCGTGGTAGACCTGAGACCAAGGTGGATAATGACGAACTGGAAACTGTAGTGGAAGCGGGTACATCTCAAACTACGCGTGATTAAGCAGCAAGGTTTGAAGTTTTGATTCCAACGGTACTGGTCCAGCTGAAACAAATTGGCAAGGTAAAGAAGCTGGCCAAGTGGATACCATACAAAATGAAAGAGTATCAGATAACACGTCGTCTTCGAACCTGCTGTTTTTTGCTGTCACGGCATAAAAGCGAACCATTTATGTATCGTATTAATACGTGTGAGGAAAAATGGATTCTTTTCAACAATAGCAAGCGTTCTGCATTGTGGTTGGATCGAAACGAAGTGCCAAAAACACAATCCAAAAAAGAATATTCACGAAAAAAGCTAATGCTGTTTGTTTGACGGTTCAGCGCTGGTCTCATCCACTACATCTTCATGAGACCTGGTAAGTCAAGTATATCGGATGTATACATCAACCAATTGGATGAAATAACGAGTGAACTTGCAATTAAACAAACGAGATTGGTCAATAGAGACAGGCTAATTCTCTTGCAAGACAATGCTCGACCACATGTTGCACAAACAGCGCTACTCAAGTTACAGAAACTGAAGTTAGAAGAACTCTGTCATCCACCATATTCAGCAGACCCTGCACCAACTGACTAGCACGTTTCCCAGACATTAGACAACATTTTGCTCGAAAAAAACCTCCAAATCTGAAGAAGATGCTAAACAGCCGTTCGTGATTTCATCACCTCTTGCTCTCCAGAATTCTGCGCTGCCGGCATAAATAAGCTACTGATAAAATGACAAAATTGTGTTGAAAATTTATTTGCATACTTTGAATAACTGTATTGCTTTCTGTCAAGATAAAGTAAAATAAACTATCAGTTCAAAACCGGATACTTCATTCTTAATGACCTGATATTAGTAAACACGGTGCGTTGACGTATATGTAAGTGCCTGTTTTTTCCTAACTTACACACGTACGTACATACACATATACTCGCACACACACACACCCATACACACACACACACACACACACGCATACACAACAACAGAAGCAACATCAATAAATAAACACACTTCGATATCTTCAATAGACAGTTATCGAGAGACTTTGTCGTTTGAGATACGTAGCAAAACGTTATTCTTTTATTCAGCTGCGGTAAATTTGGTGATCGACGACTTCTCTTCCTCCGTTGAGATACAGCCATACTTCTGTTTCAGCTCTTCCGAATGTGTTTTCTTCTATGCCGTCTATTTTATCATTACTTTCATAGTAGTTACTAAGTGGTTTACCGAGGTACCTATCATTATTTTTTCATACATCCGCATTGACGTTATTTCTTTTTGTATTGTTGTTAGAATGTTAATGTTATTTTGGAAACCGTTAGCAATACACAAAATTATCCCATTCTCTTTATTTCCTTCAGAAGAAGGTAACTATATTTATTTTGGTAGACATGTGCCACCATCTTAACCATATTCAAATGCTTTTTGTTCTATAGCAATAATAAATAACAAACTACCACTCCTAAATGGAAACATAGAATTCAACTTTGCTCTTTCTTGATATAACAATACAATAAACATCTCAAATTTCATGCTAATGTAAAGCAAAAATCACTTACCATAACAACAAAAATACATGGAAATGACTTCAATAATAATATGATTATTCTAACCGTACCGATTTAATCACTTTACTATTTGACTGACCTTAGAAATGAAATACAATTTGAACTTATCACCTTCAAGGACTTTATTCAGTTATTGATATCTAACCAATTATTTATTCTGCGTGGAGGCGCAAATGCCCAGTGGTTAGGTCAGCCGACTCGCGGTCATATGATCGTGGTTTCGATTCCCAGACCGGGCGTTGTGAGTGTTTATTGTGCGAAAACACCTACAGCTCCACGAGGCTCCGGCAGGGGATGGTGGCAAACCCTGCTGTACTCTTTCACCACAACTTTCTCTCACTCTTACTTCCTGTTTCTGTTGTGCCTGTAATTCAAAGGGTCAGCCTTGTCACACTGTGTCACGCTGAATATCCCCAAGAACTACATTAAAGGTACACGTGTCTGTGGAGTGCTCAGCCACTTGCACGTTAATTTCACGAGCAGGCTGTTCCGTTGATCGGATCAACTGGAACCCTCGTCGTCGTAGGCGACGGAGTGCCAACAACATTTATTCTGCAGTTTTCTTCTTTTAGTGACGAAGGAATTTACATGAATGGACACTCATATATATATATATATATATATATATATATATATATATATATATATATATATATATATATATATATATATATATATATATATATAAATGTGCATGCAAATACATGTGTGTGTGTTTCTCAGTAGGATAGATGTCCTCGTATCAAATTATATTCATAAAGCATTAATTAAACAACCTGAGCTATGATAAAGGACAGTTCAATGGGGACCACATTTTATGATCAGACTTAGGTCCACTTGATTGTAAAGTATATGTTTAGCTATATTTCTGTCAGCGCCAATTCCCCTGATTTTATTTTATTGAAATCCTATCACTGATCTGAACTTCTTGCCAGTGAGATTGTTGTGACAGAATATACTTGTGGGATAAAGCCGCGGAATGTATGTATATCAGATATAATGCATTTCAAATTTTACTAAACGTAATACTCGTGTAGTCAATTACGATAATGTTAAGTACAGAATTATCTGAGACATTGCACGAAAATTGTATTTGTAATAAGGTCTCTTCTTTGTCCACGGTGAAACAAAACAACTTGTTCACAAATGAGTATTCATTCTTCCCTTTTATTCTTTTACTTGTTTTAAACATTCAACTGCGGCCATGCTGGAGCACTGCTTTTAGTCGAACAAATCGACCTCAGGACGTATTCTTTGTAAGCCTAGTACTTATTCTATCGGTCGCTTTTGCCGAGCCGCTGAGCTACGGGGATGTAAATATACCAACATCGGTTGTCAAGCGATGGTGGGGGAACAAACATGAACTCACACACACACACACACACACACACACACACACACACACACACATACACACACACACATATATATATATAAATATACACACAACGGGCTTCCTTCAATTTCCATCTGCGAAATCCACTGACAAGGCTTTGGTCGACTCGAAGCCCATGAAGACACTGGCCCAAGGTGCAACTCAGTGAGACTGAGCCCGGAACCATGTGGTTTTGAAGTAAGCTTCTTACCACACAGCCACTCCTGCACATATAGTAGTCTATACTTCCTTACAAGAAGATTTGCTCCACCTCTGTCTATGGGGACCGATCTGCTGAGACACATGTTCCTCGGAGATATAGATTAGAATTGACAATACGATGTGAGTGGTTGATGCTTCAGTTAACAATTGCTTGATAGTCTACCAACGTAAGTATATTAGACGTTTATAAATTGCCTTTGCATCTGTTTTAATAAAACAATAATCAATATATAGGTGGTATTGATTTTAGCTAAGACAGGAGTCTGAGATGTAAAAATGATTGCCATAATGTCAAGTTTTAAATTCTACACAAAAGGAAATTTAAACTCAACTTAATACTGCTTTCTTTTGACGAGACACAAGGAGATTTTGAGTAGTTAATACTGTAAGTTGAATCGACAGCAGTATACAATTCATTATTTCAACTACCTGGAAACAAAATTTCAAAATTTAGATGGACAAGACAAATATGTTTATTGGTTCACTACAACGCTCATCTGTTTCCGGCCCCGACCAATCTGCATACCTGATTGTTTATTTCACATCAGATATATTTCGGTGTCATTACCCTTGTCAATCTGGTCAAAATTTATCACTGAACGTAAAAGACTGTTTACTAATTATTGATGGCATTTCAAAGTACAAATGCTTCTTGTTTGAGATGCTCAAATCATATGTTGACGTCGAACTTTAGAAAAGATTACGCGTCAATCCCAAAGCTCCAATGCCACAGAACAAAGGAATTCTGGAATTAGAAACGTCAGTTTCATTTTCAGAGCTTTACTCTCGAATGCAAACTCAATTGTTTTCAACGATGGTTAACATGGGGTTCTGGTTGCAGCTCCATATAACACACATTTTATGCTATAAGAACACAAAGACATAGTTCAAAATACTCATGAATAAGCTTCTTTTCTTCGGCCCTTTCTTCACATTCATACTTTAAGCACGTACAGATAACATAAAACAAACATTTGATAATTCTTACCTGACACATACATTCAAGGCAATCCTGTGGAACTGGACCTACAATGCAAAATAAACCATATATATATATATATATATATATATATATATATATATATATATATATATATATATATATATATATATATATATATATATATATATAATACAAAGAATATGTATGCATGTATACCCACATATATGTACATACTTACATCTACATATGTATATAGATGCATATCAGTGTACAGGACGTTAAAAAAATGAACTACAGACAACGGAACGAACACATAGAAAAACAGATAGCCACTTGGAATTAATCCTTCGTCTGCTGCCTCTATTCTAACTATATATATGTGTGTGTGTGTATATATATATATATATATATATATATATATATATATATATATATACATATATATTGATAGGAAGGACAACAAAAGAAAAAAGAGACCTCGATATTATGTAAATAGAGGAATCTATTTGTAAAAATATTTGACATTTATTCGGTAGCCATGATAAAATTCCGAGTTTCGGATGCCGGGGTGGAAGCCCACGCCAACATCTCTTCAGTTATCCGGCCATTGAAAATTTCTGTGAAAAATGACCTATGGGAATTGTAACTGACACCTTTATCTTTTAAAGACCATAGATGACTGGATAATTTGGTAGTTTTTCTTTTGTCCCAGTGCTTGAAACTCAAAGTGTGATTATTGAATCTGGCCTTGAAATTACCCTTCGTGAGGACCACGTACATCTTCGTGGAAACTGTGTCCTTAGTGGATACAGAGTTCACGGTGGCTTCATGAATGATGGTTTCGGACATGCAAGCTCCATTTATCGGGCACAAGTTTTTATCTCTGCATGAACAGCTGCCTTCATATTGCGGCTTTTGTGTGCTGTGTACGATTATGTTTTTAAAATTAGCAGTTGAGCTGAAACTGATTTTTAAGTTATGTCTGTTGAAGATCTTTCTATAATTATGGTTAACTGGAAAGTGCCTGTCTATCAGGGCCAAGAAGTACTTGCCTATATTAAAGATCACTTCGGGTGTGTAGGGGTGTGTGAACCAGATGCTTTTCCTATTCCTATGCTTTCTTCTCTTTGTTACTGGACTAGTGGCAGGTTTATAGGTTATTTCTTCATTAAAACTACTATCTCTTAGAGCTTTATTATACTGGGGCAACCCTATTAAAAGTGTCCCTATCAGAGGAGAGGCTAGAGATTATTTTACTAATGTTTTTAACTAAATTTTTAAACACTATAGGGGGATGGCAGGAACCTACATTGATGTAACTATGCCTATCTTTGGGCTTCCTATAAATATTCTTATAAATATTCTTATTCAGATCTAGGGACACATCTAGGTAATTGACAACCGCCAGGTTGGTATCTGTAGTTATGCTGAGACCGAAGGTTTTCATCAAATGGATAATATTCTTCCTGAACCGATCCTGTGCTGGTCCATTGGTATTAGCGGGTAAAGCTAGGGCATCATCTTTGTAAATTGCGAAGTGTACGTCAGGAAAAGTCTTGCCCAACGTATCTAGTAGGAATAATCCAATAAGTTCGCATATGCCTGCTCCATCATATGACCCCATGCTCACATCGAAAGCACCCTCTGTATCGGTAGTCTCATTTTTCACAGGAATTTTCAATGGCCGGATAACTGAAGAGATGTTGGCGTGGGCTCCCACCCCGGCATCCGAAACTCGGAGTTTTATCATGGCTACCGAATATGCTATAGCTGAATTTGGACTCATTAGAAAGAAAGTGCAACACAAAAAATCGCAAAGCATCTGGCTTAATTCCCTTACAATCCCGCTACTACAACACTCGTGTTTGTTACATTTTATAGAATCCGAAATGCAAGGTAAATCTTAGATTTGAACTCAGAGCGCAAAGAGATGGAGTAAATATTTCGAAGCATAATATATATTGTGCCGATTACTATCTAATTTACTTTTACAGATAAACGCTAACGGGAAACTAACCAATAATTTTGGAATGTATATATAGAAAATTTATGGAAACGACGGAGATTGACCACCGAGTGTTTAATGAAAAGTTTATTCTAAAGTGATCGAAATTAAAATCTGCTATCGAAATTTCAACTTTACGCTCCAATGACTAGGTTATTAATGTTATTTTTAAAAGTTATTTTACTATTCAGCATTTTTCAGTATTTCCAAACACTGGGGTGAAGTCAGAGTATTTTACTCACACCATTGTGTGTATTTGTGTGTTTTTATTACGGTATTACCCAGGGTCTTCAACAAGTATTCAATATGTTTCGTGGCAAAGTGTAAAGTAATATACACACATACATACATACATACATACATACATACATACATTGCTACCATTGAGAAGCAAATTCCCAAAACAGTCGAAATCAGCCACTGCGATCGTTCCAACATTTTTGCTCAATGTACAAGTCGCCAGCCTTTCTACCACTGTCCAAAAATCATAGATCCAATTTATTGAGGATTTCCTTATTGATCATCCACACCATATCCCTTTCTTCATCCTCAAAGAGAGCCATCTCAATAACCTTCACTTAGAAGCTGGGTGAGAGTGAAGAATTTTACAGCCATAGTATTCGCATAAGCGCACCAATCCATACATACACATGCGCGCCCGCACACCCACGTACATGCGCATATATGTATATACACATCTACCCTCGCTTGAAGCACACACATGCTCACCCACACATTCACCATATATATATATATATATATATATATATATATATATATATATATATATATATATATATATATACCCACATCCACGCCCACACACACACACGCGCGCACCACGCTCGGTCCCATACACACGCGCACACCACGCTCGCACCCATACACACGCGCACAAAAAAGGTTCATACACACGTCAATATATGCACATGCCCAAGAAAAAACAGGGCTAAAAGCAAAATACAGAAAAAAAGTGTAAAAAAAGCGTGAAAAAAAATGTGTAAAAACGTGTATTTTGCCTTTATCCCTCCCTGGTATATAGATATATGTATATCTATATATCAATATTCCCTAATATTATATATATATATATATATATATATATATATATATATATATATATATATATATATATATATATATATATATATATATATATATATATATATATATATATATATATATATATATATATATATATATATATATATGTATATATATATATATATATACGTGGGGTGATCAATACGTATCCGGACTGTTGTAATAGTAACGAAGCTAAAACAAGCAGAATACACCTGCTTGGGACAGATTGGCCTTAATCGCTGCTGTGCATGTGCACATCTGCAATATTTTTCTCTCTTCTGTTTGTTTCGGGTCTCCCAGAACGTTCGTCAATATCGACATTTTTTGTCAATCTTGGAAACGTCTGAACCACCCGTACGCTTGTGTGTGGTTCATACATGCTTCTCCATAGATTTTATGCAACCCTGCGTAGGCCTCTGAGCAGGTATCGCCATGACAACTTTCTCTGTTATTGTCAATGCGATGTTCAAACGCTAAACACGTTCCTTCCACACACTGCTGCAAAACAGCGGAAATGAGCTATAACGTTAAAACGTAGAGCGCATACGCAGCAGAGTTAAAGGTCAGTCTGTGCAAAGCGGCTCTACTCTGCGTACATTAGATATCTTACTTTGGCAACAGCCCTGATACTTATGGATATATATATATAGCTAGATAAATATATCTTAAAGATCATATTTCCACGATAGAAAATACTTAATACAGAAATGCATATACATACATACATGCATGCATACATATATACATACATTCATACGTACATACATAAGTACTTACATTCATACACATACACATATGTACACATAGCAATAATTATGCTGGTATAGGTGTGTAGTCGCAAATACTTATTAGTTGAAATTTGGGGTTAATCAACGCTATTGAATTCACAGTCAAATTAAATATTGATTCGTAATACTTCGTTACTATAATCTATATTTAAGCCACTACTTTACGTAAATCCTATTCAAGCACATGATATCAGATACTAAATTAGCACCATAACAACTCCTCTCTAAAAGACATATTTGATGAATTTTAATAAACAAGAATTGGCGCAGAAATATTTTGAATCAAACATTTATGAGTCAATAATATTAATAGTTATATTACTGTTACACGAACGAAAACACACGAACAAACACACACAGAAAATCAAGGTGAGCCAGTGAAAAGAGCACACACACATGCAGACACACACACACACATACATATATGGTGGTGCATCAGCATGGCCGCAGCTCTAAGCTGAAACTTAATAAATATATATATATATATATATATATATATATATATATATATATATTTATTAAGTTTCAGCTTAGAGCTGCGGCCATGCTGATGCACCACCATATATGTATGTGTGTGTGTGTGTCTGCATGTGTGTGTGCTCTTTTCACTGGCTCACCTTGATTATATATATATATATATATAGGGAGATTAGTATAACGCTCGGGAATTGAAAACGTTTTTAACGTTTCCAGCCTTCGCTCTTCCACAGAAAGGAACACAGAAAGAAACAAGAAGAGAAACAAGGAGAGAAGAAAATGTGTGTAGTGGTTAGCGATCTAGCATGGGGAATGCCGAACAGAAGGCTCACACAGGAGAGCTAAGAAGAAGGGGAGATAACAAAGTAGTAGTGATCCCAAAACGAAGGTGCGCGTGTGTGTAAGAGTATGTAGGTGCGTGTGAAAGAGGGTTGGTGATCTTGACGTTTGCGTGTGTGTATGTGTAGGTGTGAAAATGTGGGGAGGCGAGAGTGGGGAAAGCACGGATGGAATATATATATATATATATATATATATATATATATATATATATATATATATATATATATATATATATATATATATACATATATGTATATATGTTTATATATGTATATATGTTTATATTATATATATATATATATATATATATATATATATGTATGTATACATATATGTATATATATATATATGTTTATATATATATATATATATATATATATATATATATATATATATATATATATATATATATATATATATATACACCATATATACACATATCTGCTCTTTGGAGACGATTATGTCCTTGTAGCACAGACATTGAGGATATGCAACAGATTCTAAACAACTTCTCGCATGCATTCAACGTTCTGTCTGACCACCAGCATCAAGAAAACTGAGCTTGTCCTCCACCACATTCGAATCTATCCTACTGCTGTTGCCCCGATTGTATATGTTGATGATAGAGCACTGAAACCTGTTTCTTCCTTCACCTATCTTGGTTCCATTGTGTCCAATGATGCTAAGATGGATAGAGAAATTAATTCCAGAAATGGGAAGGCTTCCACTTTCGGTAAGTTTTGCCATAGGCTTTGGAACAGCCACGAAGGTAAAAATCGATGTATACAAGTCGGTGATTTTCTCATCATAACTTTATGATGCTGAAGCTTGACGCTTTTGATATCCAGTGCTTACCTACTATTTCCAACATAAAACCGTGATGTGCTAAGAAAATGACACATATCAGGTATTGAAGCCATCCTCATCAAAATACAGCTTAAATGTATCTCAAGTATGAGCGATATCAGAATTACAAAGCAACTTCTCTTTAGCCATTCCCAAAGATCAGTTGAAGGACGCTCTTGCGCTCCGAAAACAAACTAAAAGATAATCTGAAGCGATGCAACATTCCCTTTTCCTCCAGGAAAACAAAGCATCGGAACGCATGACCAGGCGCCAATAATGATTCTCTTTAGTTCAAAGATTTGAGCAAATTCGCTTCCAACATCGGGACCAATTTCATGCAATCATGAAGGCACACTGGCAAAAGGCTGCTCCTCTAAATGAAATCCTCACTTGCCCTTGTGGTTTTGTCGCACGGAGCAAATCAGGCTTTGCCGTCCACTCAAGAAAACACGCAGTAAAGGATTCACGAGCACTCGGATCCACAAGCTGGTTCCTTGCCAAAAGATTTGTACGGAACCAACAGACCACAGGTGAAGCATGTGTGTTCATGAAACATGATCACTGCTTTATTTTACTGACACCTCCATTTGTCGTTCACGACGAGAGAACTCATCATATATCTGTGCGAGTGTGTATGTGTGTGTGTGCGCGCGTGTGTGTGTGTGAGGTGTGTGTGTAAGTTTGAGTGTGTGTGTGTGTGTGTGTGTATGAACACAACGTCCCACCAGCCTCGAAATCGAAACCATGATCTTGGCATTGTAATTGTATCATGGTAATCACAAAAGATGCATATATGTGCATCGCCGTAGAGTATTTTAATGTTATATTTCCCCTTTAACACTTGAAATTTATGTTTTTGCAACAGACAAGATTCCGAATCTAATGAAAGGGAAGTTATCAATTATTTATTCAAATGGATACCTGAACTCCACTTAAGGCAACCAAGGTGATAAACGGTCGTGGGCAAACTAGAAAAAGGCTTAAGACTACCACAGAATTATGCTATAGCTGAATTTGAACTCATTAAAAAGAAAGTGCAACACAAAAAATCGCAAAGTATCTGGTCTAATGTCCTTACAATCCCACTACTGCAACACTTGTGTTTGTTACATTTTATAGAATCCGAAACGCAAGATAAACATTAGATTTGAACTCAGAGCGCAAAGACATGGAATAAATGTCGCGAAGCATTATATCTAGTGTTGATTACTATCTAATGTAATTTTACAGATAAACGCTGATGGAAAACTAAGCAATAATTTTGAAATGCATAATTAGAATATTTATGGAAACATCCGAGACCGCCCACCGGGTGTTTAATGAACAATATATTCTAAAGTGATTAAAATTAAAATTCGCTATCGAAATTTCACGTTTATTTATACTCCAAAGACTAGGTTATTAATGTTATTTTTAGAAGTTATTTTACTATGTTCTTCAATATTTGCAAACACTGGGGCCAAGTCAGAGTCTTTTACTCTCACCATTGTGTGTATTTGTGTGTTTATATTCCGGCATTACCCAGAGTCTTAAACAAGTATTCAAAATGTTTCATGGAAAGATGTAAAGTAACGTACAAAGATACATAAATACATACATATATACATACATACATACATACGAACATACAAAGATACATACATACATTCATACATGCATACATACATATACACATACATACATACATGTATACATACATACATACATACATATACACACAGACATACATGCGAACATACACACATACATACATTCATACATGCATACATACATAATACATACATGCATACATACATACATACATACATACATACATACATACATACATACACTGCTGCCATTAAAAAGCAAATTCCCAAAACAGTCAAAATCACCCACTGCGATCGTTCCAACATTTTTGCACAGTGCACAAGGCGCCAGCCTTTCCACCAATGTCCAAAAATGGTAGATCCAATTTGTTGAGGGTTGCCTTATTGACCATGCACACCATATCCCTTTCTTCGTCCTCAAAGAGAGCCATCTCATTAACCTCCACTTAGAAGCTGGGGTGAGAATGAAGAATTTTACAGCTATTACTGGGTGGGACCACCATTTCCGTGTACGATTATTTTTCGGATGAATCAATGGACGTATTTACCAATGGCTACTGCGAAGCAGCTTCTGTGTACAGTAAAACCAACAATTTAATAGTTGTTGATCTCCATAGGCCACCCCGACACCTTAACTATGCTTCAAGGAATGCCGCAACAGTATTGAGTGTTTCATCCATCAGTGTCATGCTGACAATATATCAATGATAGGGACTTCAACTTTCCCACTGTTGATTGGTCCATAAACAGCTTGAAACCAGGTATTTCCACATCAACACGTGACAAGGAAGCAATCGAACTGCTTTTTGATTTCCTAGATGAGTTTCTCCTGACCTAACTTGTTCTCGAACCAACAAGGTGTCACTACAACACCTTGGACCTAGTGTTCAGTAACCACACTCACACTATCCTCAATATTGCAGTGGAAGAAAACAACATCACTCATACACCATGATATGGTTCTCTGTGATCTGAGATTCTGCCATCCAAAGAGCAATCCCAATGACTCTTTCCAGTCCATCCATTTGACATTATAGATCTTCATAACGCAGACTGGAATACAATCAATCATGATCTTTCACAAGTTGATTGGGCCTTAACACACGCACACATTTCCACCAACAAAAATACATTATGGCAGACACTTGTATATATGTAACAAATCTATGCGTAAAACATACCCCATTAAGATCAGTAAACAAATCAAAGTGCAGAATCCCTAGAAATAGAAGAGCAATTATCAGAAAAATAAAAAGAATTAACAAGAAAATCAACCAACTTAAATACTGCCAGCAGCAACGCACCCATTCAACTGCCATTGCATCACTCGAATCGAAAAAATACCGCCTCCAAAGAGCATGATTACCATCATAAACAAAGAAAGAGCTGCGATGGAGAATTGGGCCATTGAGACAATAAAACTCAATCCTATTTGCAAAAAGATATCAAGTCATTGTTTCCACTGTTGGTTCTCTAGTTGATGAGAGCAACACTTTACATGATGATGCACAATCCATGAGCAAGATATTGAAGAAACAATATCGCTCTGTTTTCAGTAACGCTAATGCGGTTGATCTGGCTAGTATCAGTGATGTATAGCCGCAATTAACTATATCTGACATAACTTTTGGTGCTCCTGCTATCCTAAAAGAAATAAATAAGATCAAGCACAACTCGACAGTAGGTCCCGATAAGTTCCCGGCCTCTGTCCTGAAGAAGTGTCCACATCAAATTGTACTCCCCTATATCTGAGCTCTGAAGGAACTCACTTCACGCAGGTTATATCTCTGGTAATTTTCTTTCCCAGTCTGTTCTAGTTTTCAGAAAGGGAAACAATTTCTCTTGCAGCGAACTACCGTACGATTTCACTCACCTCTCATATCATTAATGTATTTGAGAGGGTGTGAGATCGCGTATAACTCACTGCATCGAAGACAACCATATTCTACACCCAAACCAATATGGTTTCCTTTATGGCAGGGACCACCTGTCGCAGCTTCTGCGCCATTTTGATGACATTTTAAAATCTTTGGAAGAACATTCCAACACTGATGTCACATACCTTGATTTCACCAAGGCATTTGGCACAGAAGAGCAAAAGGTCCTGCTGAAGAAACTGTCCAGCACTGGAGTCCGTGGAAAGCTGCTGCAGTGGATAAAGCATTTCTTGACGAACAGAACCCAACATGATCTGTTTAAGGGAATCTGTTCAAACTCAGCTAAAGTCTGTAATGGTCACCCACAAGGTACTGTGTTTCGCCCATTCCTCTTCATTATCTATATTAATGACATAGTAGACTTATCAAACATTCTACATTGAAAATCTTTGTAGATGATTCTAAACTTCAGAAGCCCATAAAAGGTAAGGAAGATCGAAGATGCCTTCATGTTTCCTGTTGTCTGTTTCTTGTTGTCCAATGGGCGGAAATGAACAGTATGCTTCTCAAGGAAAATAAGTTTAATTTGATCCACTTTGGAAGAGAGGATACTCTAAAACTACCATATGCCCTTCCCTCGGGCAACTCCCTAGTGTCATCCAACAACATCAGAGATATTGGAGTAATTCTTGATAACAATCTAAGCTGGAGCTTCCACGTAAAGAGCAAGGTTGACTTGGCACACTAGATGTGCTCCTAGATTCTGAGAACTTTCCGGTCTAGAGATGCCCAGACAATCATCCTTCTCTACTCTACTTTTGCCTGACCCTACCTTGAATACTGTTGCCCACAATGGCCTCTCCATACGAAACAACTCATTATCAAAGTGAAAGTACTCCAGAGGTCAATAAGAGGAGAGATAGACGGCATGAGAGGCATTGACATTTGGGGTCAACTAAAAAAACTCAATCTCTACTCTCTCCAACGCCGCCGGTAACACTACATCATTTGTGTGATGTGGAAAATATTCCATCAATATTGCACAAATGATGTTGGCATCAATTTTAAAATACACACAAGACTTGGCCCCGATGTTGTCCGCCCACTACAAGATTGAACTCAGGACACATGACAACATTACGACACAACTACTTTACCTCAACCGATCCAGCTCTCTTTAATACGTCAAAATAGAAACGGATCCCATAAAATTCAAAATTTCTGTGGAGAAATTTCTCCAAAAAATCCCGGACCAACCCCCTACACCCGGATATGCCTCTAACAATAACAACTCCTTGCTAGAGTGGGCCATGCTGCCCCATATATGACTAAAAGACTTCACAAGGTGGTGCTATTAAGTTAGACATGACCTGGGCCTATACTGGCCGGAACCTATCAAAATTAATCAGTTACTTACATACATACTGCATACGTACACGCATACATTCATGCATGCATGCATACATACATACATTCATATATGCATACATACTTACGTACGGACGTATATAAGTCTGATCTTCGGTTATTTCTATTTTAACTTACTTGTGTCGTTCATTGGACAGCAGCCATTCTGGATCAAGCCTCGAAGACTTCAGCTGAACAAATCGACAGCAGCTGTCAAGTTGTGCAGGAAGAAACACAAAGACGCATACACTTACACACATACACACACACACATACACATACACACACATACACACACACACACGCACACACACACACACACACACACACACACACACACACACACAAGACAAACTTCTACACAGTCTTCGTCTACCAAATCCGCTGAAATGGCATGTTTTTGACCCCAGGCAAGAATCTCGCCAAAAAACAAAGAATGGGGATTGCGAAGCGAACTTTATAATACGCCTACACAACCATGCGTGTGTGTGTGTGTGTATGTGTTTAGGCATATATGTGTGTATGTGGGTGGGTGTATAGTATGTGTGCGTGACTGTGTGTGTGCGTGTGTGTGTCTATGTGTGTCTGGTATGTGTATCTTTATAAGTACATGTGTGTGTGTGTATGTGTGTGTGTATAGGTGTATCGTTTATAAATAACACTAATGTAGTCTCGATTGTCACTAAATTAGTTTACAACTTTCAACCTACCAAATTACAGTCTTGATTCGTAAAGTGAATTTCAAGATTCTTTACTTGTATAATGTAACAATGGAAGTATGGATAAATATCAAAAGTATGCTCTAAACCATTCAACTCTAAAATATATTACATTATGCATAGGTTTAAAAACAACACTTCAGAGGAAAATGTATTAAATTAAATTATGGTTCTTAAGTTTATATATATATATATATTTATATATATATATAATTTAGAGAAAAGAACCAAAGTTCATGAACTCATCCATGAAAATCCACTGTCACATATAGATGTGAAATTATATATTTATATATTATATACTGTGAAACTTTATTTAATATTAAGTTCTGATAAATTGAATTAAATTGAGTTTTACCTGTAAATTTGGATTTTTATCCCTAATATTATTAGATTTATACACATATGTATATTTATATGTATATATATAATTATGTGTGTGCGTATGAGTGTGTGTATGTATACCACTAGCCTACTGGTCAATATATATATATTAATAATTAAAGGTACTAGGTACACACAAATGCAAATGTTGGCCCTGGTAGATTTCCAGTAATCCTTCGCAAATGGAAAGAAGGAATAATATGCCCTATCCACAAAGGAGAAATCAGGGCAGGAGCTAAAAATTGTAGACCTATCTCTCTGACTTCACACATCAGCAAACTCATGGAACGAATAGTCCGCAAGAAACCAATCGCGTTCCTTGAAGAGAATAACTTAATGACTAACACCCGGCATGGTTTTCGGCCAGGTAGAAACTACTTGACATAGCTCTTACAATATTGTGATTGAATGTTAAAGCAACTGCTAAACAACTCAAGTGTAGATGTGATGTATCTCGAATTTGCAAAAGCTTTTGATAAAGTCGACCATGGTATATGTCACAAACTTCCTGAACTCGGCAGTGTCGGAAAGCTTGGAGAGTGGCTACGCGACTTTCTAAAAGATTGACGTCAGGCAGTCGTCGCCAATGGAGTCACCTCCAAGGAAACACAAATAGTAAGTGGTGTTCCACAGGGCACTCTCCTAGGGCCACTGCTATTTATAGTGGCCCTCACAGACTGCTATTTGTAGTGACCTTAAGCTGCTCAGATACCCAGTCTCTCTAGCTATGCAGATGACACAAAAATGTCTCTGACAATTCAGATCCCTGGAAATATTGCGCATCTGCAACTGGGGTTAGACGCAATATACAGGTGGGCTGAGGACAATAACATACACTTTAATGGAGGAAAACTCCAATACCTGCGCTACTAGCATACAAAGCTGAACGATATGCACACAGGATACATTGCCCTGAGCGAAACTGCAACCCCTGAATCAAAATCTTGGCATCGACATGTGTAATGATACATCTTTCCAAGTGAATATTACTAATTTAGTAATAAAATGCAGACGGCGAGCTGGATGGATCCTCCGAACTTTCAAAACAAGTGAAAAGGAAACTATGATGGTCCTTTGGAGAACGTATTTCCGCAGCCGCTTGGACTACTGCTCCCAACTATGGTCACCATACACTATAAAATTAACGGCAGAACTCGAAATAATCAAACGTAGCCGGTCACATTTAATAACGCGAGTTTAAACATCCTATTACGTGACACACTGCATTACTGCCAAATATACAACATAAAGAAAGATTTAGTTTCTTATATACACCTTATATACTGTGTTGAAATGAGTACATTAAGTTTATCATTGAAGACTATAATAGGGTAAATATTAAGAGTGTAAGAAAGCGGGAGAGCGAGGAACTTGACGTTGTGACGAAAGGAATGCTAACAGTCCTTGCTCCACGCAGTGCGTTTCGATTGACCAATAGACACTAACACACATCCACATAAATACAAACACACACATGCGCACACACACAGAGACATGATGCAGGAGAAAGAAGAAAATATAAGTTCCATTTATTTCATTTTTTGCTTATTTTTGAGAACGGTCATAAAATACTCACATAAGATATGTCATTTTCAAATTTTTAGTTGCATAGGATTCACGCAATACCAAATTTTTATCCATTTTATTCTTTTATACGTTTCAGCCCTAAGGTTGTGGCCATGCTTTTTTTTCTGATGATTAAAGGTGTTTTTATAACTCCTGTTATAGAACCAATTGATATACCAGCTGCTGTCTGAATATTGTATTCTATTTGGTGATATCAATTTGCCCATTTTATTACCAAATATATTAGTGCCTGCTATCTTCTAACACACGGATTTTCGAAACCTTAGCATTTCCATGTGTTGTGGAGCAAATTGCATTAGACCGATTATGAACTATAGCTGTTAACCCTCGTAGTGTGACCTTAAGTCAATACGAAAGGAAATATGAAACACTGACACGAAAGGTGGAGCTAATAATACGCAT
>NC_142928.1:62834834-62897334 GCF_046866305.1 Octopus bimaculoides
TTATATCTTTGTGTCCTTGTGTCTGTGTTTATCTCTCGCCATCGTTTTACAACCGATGTTGGTGTGTTTATGTCCCCTTAACCTAGTGCTTTGGTAAAAGAGACCGATAGAACATGTAATAGGCTTAAAAAGAATAATTCCTGGGGTTGATTTCTTCGACTAAAACCCTTTAAGTTGGTGCTCCAGCATGGCCGCAGCCAGATGGCTGAAACAAATAAAACAATAAAGAATTTAAAAAAACATATTTTCGCACATATGTGCATGTGTGGGTGAATGTGTATGTATATGGGTGCGACAGGGAGAGAGAGACTATAGATATGTGCTTAAACTTCTGTGTATTGACAGGTTTATGATTAAAACCAAAATTCTATAACTCCTGCCAAATATATCATTTATTTATTTTAGTGCGTTAATGTCTGCAAAATTATTTTAATCCTGTCCACACAAAAGCCGTAACAAGTAAAATGAAGAATAAAACATTTGTCAGGTCAATAAATATTTGTAGTCAGGATTACATTTTACATATATGTCGAAGTATTTATTTTATATGTGTACTCAAGTGTGTAAAGCAGTAAAATTGGATTAGTGTATTTTTTATGCATATTTGTTTGCGTATTCGTAGATTTTTGTGTTTCATATATAGGTGTGTAAATATATATCTGTGCATGTACATGTGTATATGAATGGAAGTCTGCACACATTGGTTTTTTTTTCTTCTTACATACATACACACGTGTGTATGTGTGTGTGTTTGTGAGCGTGTGTGTATGTATGTATGTGCGAGTGTATGTACATATGTGTAGCTCTTTTTCTATACACATGCGAAGGTATGAGGATACTCTTGATTATGTAATGAAGGTAATATTTTCTGTCATTGTTGATATTATAATGCCATGTATCTGACACATTGTCCATTCCTCGGTTGGAAGAATCCTTCTACTTTTAAGTAACAACACACTCAATATCATTTTTAAACTCTTCCGAATTAATAAACTTTCTCCTTCTTAATAATCTTCCAATCATCTTAAAAGATGATAATCACGGGGGAAAAGTCAGGAGGAACAAGAAGGTGGAATTCCCTCTCACCTTGCATCTAAACGAGTACATAGTCTGTGTGTACCTACCCTTGAAATCACTGGTTGTCACACCCGTGTAGTGCCTAGGCATGCCATCGGGTGGTGAGAGGGTGGTTCGTAGACTACAGCCTTCGTGAGGCAGGATCCACCTAGAGGACAGCTGGTAAGGTTTCGAAAGTTAGAGGTTAGGATGGAAGTTGTGCAGTTGCATATTTACATCTGTTCCAGCAAACAATGTCAGAAGTGATGTTATCTTAGCAAGAGTAGCTAACCTCGACGCTATGTGAGCTGAAAACCTTATAGTACCCCTGGCCCCGAGGAAAATGCTTCCTAGGAAGCTCCTACCTAAGTTGCTGGAAAGGAAATTTCTAGATTATATGGAGCTTGTCTTGGGCTGGGAGTCCTCAATATGTGCTATCTTATCGAAAGATCCACTGTTTGAGGCTCGATTGTTTCAATGTTTATTTGCTTCCATTGTGGGCTGCATATTTTAGTGAACTACATCTAGCGACATTATGATGGTTTAAGCTTCCAGAAACAGTTGTTGGACTTAAAATACCTTACCTCTTCCCCTTTTATTTCCTCTGCCGTTTGTATAAGATGTAGTTTTGACCTATTAATACAAATATTTATATATCTATACTGAAATATCTATTGTCTAAAAATGTTCAGTCTTTGCCTTCTTTCTGTTTGCATAAATACATAAATACATAAATATATTTTGGCATATCAAACCCAATTTGTTATATTTAATTTGTTTATCCACATAATTACCTCCGTACACACACACATACATACATGCATACACACACACACATACACACGCACGCACGCACGCACACACACACACACACACACACGCACACACGCACACACACACACACACACACACACACACACACACACACATATATATATATATATATATATATATATATTAGTCAATAGGTATGGTTCTTCATCCGCACATACTCGGAACTGCTTCATATAGATCTGCACGTAATCAATTTTATATATTTCAATGCTCTCTATAGTAAACATACACTCCATTTGAATGTCTCTGAGAAAGTTATAACATGTCATACGAGCACTCGTGTCTGAGTGTAGGCCTCTTATGCCAGAAAGATTTTCACCTAACAGAGGTGTTTATTTAAAACCTGTTCCTTTGTCAATCTTTAACTAATATTCTATCTTATACGCAGGTGATGTGTTACTTTAAATCATAAGTATATTGAGTTCTAACAACTGAGTATACCTATTTCTATGACTAAGCAAAATCATTAAACGCACATAAAGATTGATAGATGGAAAAATAGAAAGATATATATACATACACACGCGCTCACACACATACACACACAATTTCTGATAGACGTCATTTCAATCTGAGACTGCACAGAAATAGCATAGCTTATGATATTTGAGATTTAAGAAAAAAATGTGAAATAATATTATTCTTGAATAATTTGAATACATAGAAGAAAAAAACTATTAATCACATTATCGAAGGAGGCATATTTATTTTAAATAAAAGTTTCGCAGCTTACCGTGATATTTTTTTGTCACTGAACAATAAAAATTTATTCTGGTAGCAGAGAAAGTGATCATATAAAATGTTTAGTGGGTCTTAGTTAAAAGTATAAAATGAATAATCAAACGGCATATTACGACATTTATATTACTTGATAGGCCTTCGCAATTGACAGGTCTTTGCAATTTCACAAACATTAATCATGATGTAGACTATAGAAACTGACTTTAATTCAAATCACATCTTAAACAGGAAAATACCTTTTCAAAGTACTTTTTATTAATATACCCCATAAAATTTTCTAATGAAAGCCTAATTTATAAAATCTAAGACTAAAAAAAATGTTATGCGGAGACATAAAATATATATATATATATATATATATATATATATATATATATATATACATATATAAATTTCACACACCCACTCCTTCGCGCGCACATACACATATTACATGTGTGTGTTTGTTCTTTTGAGTGTTTGTGAGCACATTTCCATTTTTAAAATTATTGGAAACACTAGTGTATTCTAGTTTATCTCATTTCTATGAAGAGTGATTTTATAATTTCTTCTTTGTTATTAGCATTTGTCAAGAACTGTACAGTTCCCAACATCATCATCAATGTTCTAAAACTTAATAGTCTTCTCCTTTGGAAAAAAAAGTGAGTTTGATGAGGCCAATTTAATTAGCATGTTGACGGAATTTCAAATTTTGGCCATTAGATTTATACTGAAACCTGTCTTTGCCTTAAAATACTTCTAGGACCGTATTATTCTTTTTTCCCCACAGAAATATTTAGTTACATACCAGTGTTATTATGAATTACAGAAAAAGTGAGCTTCTGAGAGTTTCTGTGTTATAATCGAGGCTTCATGCACATACGCGAGAAAATGATTTTGGTTCTTCATATTGAAGTTATATTTTCTATTTATGCAAGCGAGTGAAGCAAGGAATAGTTACTGATTTTAACGCTTGTTTAATAATACCTTAATGCATATGGTCGGTGTAGAACTGCTTATGCAAAATCGTCGAATGATTTTGGCACTTGAGTTTATAAAAGTATCACGTACTCCACGACTGAAGAGTGTACGCATGAATGTGTGACGCATTTTTAACATTGATGCATATCAAGTGATCACGTGATATATATATATATATATATATATATATATATATATATATATATATATATATATCACGGGATCACTTGATATTCATCAATGTAAACAATGTGTCACACGTTCATACGTACACTCATACGTGTATATATATATATATATATATATATACATGCATACATATTTATATATATATACATTCAAACACACACACACACACACACACACACACACACACTTATATATATATATATATATATATACATACAGGTTGCGTAAGGTATTTGAGGACGTACCATTTTGGGGCCATTGATGCATTTTTGCTAACTCTATATAATCTTTGTTTCAGAAAATAATAATGGCAGGCCCTCAGCGTACTCAAGAAATGAAGAGGCATAATGTTATTGTGGTTATAAAGGCTGAACATAGTGATTTAGAAATATCTCGAGTTTTACAAGTTACCAGATCTTTTGTCTTCAAAGTTTCTAAGGAGCTACAGACAGGAGATGGAAACGTAACATCAGTATCAAAGCATAAAAAACATTGTAAACGCTCTGAAATCAGATCATTAGAACAACTAAATTTATCCAACAAGTTCAACATACCACTGATTACAACCCCAGAAAATCTATGGGGTCAATTGCGAAAGATCTCCATGTGTCGGAACGAACAGTCAGAAATGTAGTCCACGAAGACATCAGATATAAGTCTTATGTGATGAGGAAAGGTCAATTTGTCAGAAAAAGCAAAAGAAAATCATTACATCAGATCTAGAAGGTTCGTAAACAAACTGAAAAATACAGCAGAAAATTTGATTTGGTTTTTCTCAAACAAGAAAAACTTCGAACAAGATAAACAATTTAACAGAAGAAATGACAGATGGTTATGTGCAGACCCTTCTGAAGTGAAGTTCTAAGTGTTATGCATACAACATTTCTTGCAACTGTCATGGTTTTAGAGGTTGTCAGCAATGAAGGACATGTGATGCCTCCTTACTTCTTTCCTCAAGGCTTTAGAGTTATTTCTGCCGCCTACATTGAGGTCCTGGAAATAATTGTTAAGCCCTGTATAGAGAGTGTATGCAATGGAAGGCCATATGTGTTTCAATAAGACTCTGCACTATCACACAGGCTGTCATAGTCTGAGTAATGTTGAAAATGAACCAGGACCAAGTGATACGATCATATAGATGATTTAGATCTCATATAGAAGCAGTTGTTGAAGCTGAAGGTGGCCTTATTGAATAACATTACAGAAAACGTTTCTTTTTATCCTAATAGCATTTTTGATAAATAAGGTTATTATCTGTTATTATATATGTTTTTTTATAAACATTAATCTGTATCGTCTTGTGAATACTGCTTTCTACGTCCAAAATGCATGGGGTACTTAGTCTTTCATACGTCATTGTGGTTCTCAGATAATTCGTTATCAGTCTTAATTTACTGAACGCCTCTCTCCCGAACCACTAATGACCATCATGCTCAATTATATTCTAAGAGTTACTTCAACAGTTTAGGTCTCAGCAAGCCCTTCATTGTGGACAAAAAGTGCCTGTTGAGATTGGGTAAAATATAACCTCAGCTTACAAGAGGCTGCATACTTCACAAATTCTTCTATGAATGCGTTACTAAAATCCTAAGGGAAATTGGTGATGAGTTTCTCACGCTCCCTTACTCATCTCTGAAGGAAGTAAACTACATAATTTCACAACTTTGAACTTTTCGACTGATGTGAAATGACATTGGAAGTCCTGCATCTGAATTTTTCTTGCAGAAAGGGCAACGACCTCCGAGGATATTGCTAGATTTGCATAATGTGAATTTGTATAGCTTATACGTATATACATATGTGAAGATACATAAAAAGTAAAGACACTCTTCGGCCATGAATAACCATGGGTACAAGTGCCTCTGAGGTACAAGTCTGAGCAAGGTTGTTTATTGAAGGCCAGAAGTTGTCTATGCATATCTACCTTACTCTCTCCAGCTACTGAAAATATCCAAGAGAAAGGCAAAGGCCGATACAGCTGGGAACCAATGAATCGCAACATATTTCTATAGCTGACTGGATTGGAGCAACGTGAAATAGTGTTTTAATCGAGAATACAACATACAACATACAACGGCAATCGAACTCACAACCTCATAATTGTGAACCCAACGCTCTAATCACTGAGCTATACATTCACAAAAAAAAAATAACAAAATATCAATGCCGCAGGTGAGGTTCAAACACACAACCTCTACATTTCCCATCCACGACTCACACGCTGAAGGTACTGTCAATAAGTACGGTGAGCTAACCGTTATATATGTGTGTGTGTGTGTGTGTGTGTGTGTGTGTGTGTGTGTGCGCGCGTATGTGTGTGTATGTATGTATTTATATATACATATATATATACACACACACACATATATATATATAATATATACATATATACACACACATACACTCACACACACATATATATATAGATAGATATATACGTATATATAACGACGATGAGGAAAGATACAGGAGACAACATATACACTCAGACAGACACGATCACAGGCAGCATCCACCAACATATGCAGAATACTCTTAAAATTACATCTACTTGAAAATATATAATTGTGTTTCCTTCTATTCAGTGTCTATGTAATTTGCGTCTCGTGTAGACTAGCATTAGGCAAACTACTTGCCACCATGTTTTTGTCATAGGTCTTTATCAAGTGTAATTGATGATATATTTGCGTGTTCAAACAGAATTCGCCATTGTACTCAATGAATGAGTTCAATAATGAATAGAACAGGAATTATATTATCCTCACATACGTTTACACAATTGGAGTAGGTTTTACAAAGATGTTACCAAATTTAAATGAAAGATAATTATTAAGGCAACGGTTTTTATAAGTATGAATTCCGACGGTAACAGACTCACATACGAAACACACACAAGAACACGCAGAGAACACATACATAAAGATATCTATCTTAGATAGATAAATAGATACATAGATAGACAGACAGACAGACAGACAGATAGATAGATAGATAGATAGATAGATAGATAGATAGATAGATAGATAGATAGATAGATAGATAGATAGGCAGGCAGGAAGGCAGACAAACAGACACACTCAAACACATACAGACACACTCAAACACATACAGACACACACAAACACAGATAGACAGACAGACAGGCAGGCAGAGAATTTAAAATCACTTCTCGAACTTTCTAAGACATCTCAACGCTTTTAAAAGGAAACTTCGTTTGTTTGTTTACGTTCATCGTAATTTGAATTTAATATATATATATATATATATATATATATATATATGTGAGTGTGTGTGTGTGTGTGTGTGTGTGTGTGTGTGTGTGAGTGTATTTTGTTTTCTTTTATGCACATGCATGTATATACTCTCTATTACTCTTTTACTCTTTTACTTGTTTCAGTCATTTGACTGCAGCCATGCTGGAGCACCGCCTTTGGTCGAGAAAATCGACCCCAGGACTTATTTTTTGTAAGCCTAGTACTTATTGTATCGGTCTCTTTTTGCCGAAACGCTAAGTTACGGGGACGTAAACACACCAGCATCGGTTGTCAAGCGATGTTGGCGGGAACAAACACAGACACTCAAACACACATACATATATATATATACATACATATATACCACGGGGTTCTTTCAGTTTCCGTCTACCAAATCCACTCACAAGGCTTTGATCGGCCCGAGGCTATAGTAGAAGACACTTGCGCAAGGTGCCACGCGGTGGGACTGAACCCGGAACCATGTGGTTGGTAAGCAAGCTACTTACCACACAGCCACTCCTGCACCTATACATTAATATATATATATATATATATATATATATATATATATATACATGTATATATATGTGTGTGTATGTATGTATGATGTATGTATGGTTCGTAGCATAAAACTTCTGTATCCGATCCCAGATTAACTTTGATCAGATTTATTAGCGTGTATGTGATTTGATGTGATTTGTTCCAGTTTCAGCTTATAAGCCATGCTGGGGCACCGCCATTTGGTGTTGCTACATATTTTTACTTTACTAATTCTTTTTTAGAAATTGACATTTCATGCATGAGGGAGTTTGATGTAGCTGCCCTCATCCGCACTTCCTGCTGTGAAGTTGGTTCATCTGGGACTCTTGACAGTAAGAGGTCCTGTTTCGTTTTGAAAATGCCTACATTCACCCCATGCAGGTTTCTCAGATCCTTCAGGAGGATATTGAAGAGCTGTGGTCCCCTAAAGCCCAGGCTGTTGCAGTATCTTGTTCTATATCTTGATGGCAAATTTGGAGTCCTTGGCACTATGCAGTGGCACCCTGTTCTAGTATTAGTGTAACTCTCGATGCCAAAATTTGGGACAAGTCCCTCCAGGGCATATCTTTCTCACCTACGCTCTAAGGAATAGAGACTTAATTTCTTGAGTCTTTCCCAGTAGATTATATGCCGCATAGAGGCTATCTTCTCCGTGTAGCTTCGTTGGATTGCCTCACGTGTTTCATGTGAAGAGATTTTCGCACATGTTCAAGCGTACCACATGGAAATTTTGGTACACGTGAGGCAAGTAGCAACACCTCCATATGGTAGGGTTGAATAATTATGATGATCTCTACCCATGAATCCATTGTCTGCCATGTTAACTCGTAAATAAAATAGATAGATAGATAGATAGATAGATAGATAGATAGATAGATAGATAGATAGATAGATAGATAGATAGATAGATAGACATGTTTGCCAATTAACCCGCAAATAAGGTACATAGAGAGATAAATAGAGAGACAGACAGACAGACAAAGAGTAAGTGAGAGAGAGGTGGAGACCTTTTGCATAATGTATACACATTAGTAGGAGCCCGTGGTAAATATCATGTATATTTTGTCTCATTACTCACTGATCAGTAACTGTAAACATTATATAATTTTTATATCATGTTTCATAATTTATGTTCTCCTACTGTAGACAGTATCTTTCGGCATTTCGTACAGCATTAACGGAGAAAGAACAACGAAAGTGTTGTAGACTATAATGGTTCATTTCAAATAAAAATATGAGATGCACAAAGGAATGATACATTAAAATAATATTATCCGTAGCACTCTACTGAAATTCTTATATCATAGAACAATTACTGTTTTTAGTCAATTCTTTCATTTTACCAATTGTTTGTATAGGATACCCCAAGCGTGTCTGCACAAGTTTTTTTCTGCTTTGTTTTCTCATTATCATCTATAATTTATTTGTTTATTTCGCGACTGTCATAACGCTAATATTATAACGATTTCAATTGTGATAGACTTCCTTAAATCTCAAGAGGTACTACTATGATTCACTCAGCCACCTTTTGAGTGAATAGAAAGCGGTAAGAAATATATGGGATTGTTTTTTTTGTGTTTGTATATATATTTGCCATATTATTACGAACATTTGAACAAAAATTAATAATATATTTTTTGTGTTTTTATATTTCATATTTTCTTTATTTACTGCTTGTCTGTGTCAGAACTGTGTGCATCGTGGGTACAGAGAATGAGAGAAGCACCATAATTGAAATGTTAAACATTATAAGAATTACAGATTAATTTTTATTCAATCCAAAAGATGTGCCTTATTGTTTTAGGCGTACAAGCAATCAGCGTAATGGATACTGAGCGAAAGGCTAATGACTCGAATTTACTTCGTAATATCCAAAATTCGACTGGTTGCTATGAGCATTGACAGAAAAGGAGTTCATTATGTTTTCTTTCTCCGCCTCTTCCTTGCTCTCTCCCTCTCTATCTCTCCTTTCTCTCTCCTTCAGTCTCTCCCTCGCTCTCTCTTTTATTTCTCTCTCTCTCTCTCTCTCTCTCTCTCGCTCTCTCTCTCTCTATCTATCTATCTATCTATCTGTCTATTTATCTATCCCTTCCCATCTGTGTGTTCTTGCATTTGATTTGAAATGAAAACCTTAATTCATAAAGTGTTCTCATACGGCAACAATCTTTACACAAACTAGAAACTCTCAAATGTGACAATTGTATCCACTTTGCTGAAGTTGCCTCCAACCCAATAGCCGTTAGTTACCACCAATCCTCCTATTAGTAACTGGCAATCAATCTCCCATATAGCAGCCAATATCAGTCAGTATAAGACCCATCAAGTAGCAGTTAGGGGCAAACACATTTCATCACATGATTTTACTATAGAATTATGAACAACCCTCCTTCGCTATCTAAAAGCAAGCAGCCTTATTCAGAAACCATTTAAGCTTTGGCATTTCATACAATCATTTGGATTATCAGAAGCTTTCCTCTTAATTACGGGAAAGTAATGATATGCGTTTATGAAGCAACGTTATCGACAAGTGCTTGTGTGTACATATGCGTGTGTGTATGTATGTATGCTTGTATGTTTGTATGTATACATATATAAAGACATATGTATGCATACATACACGCTCCCATGATAAGCAAATAAGAATGGATAGCTCAAATCATCACAATGCAGCCATATTACATGATATTATACAATTCCGTATTATTGCATAACCACTCTATTTCCGCAATTGATAATCACGCTTTAATTCGTGAATCCCATTGCATTGTGTGTGTGTGTGTGTATGTGTGTGTGTCTGTGTGTCTGTGTGTGTGCATGTGGGCGAGCGCGCCGCGTATGTGTGTGTATGATATTTCTCAGCTGTGCTATTTTGTCAAGTGAAAAGTCCCTTTAAGACATAGAAGATTAAAAATATTGTATACCTCAAAACCATATATACATGTCGTTGAGTAAGAGAGTAACTGTGTATATACATATGCATCAATATATGTTTATCAACGCGTGTCTACGTTTATGTATACGCTGAAATTGATGAATAGTACCAGTTTAATACACCGTAACTTAATAATTTTGTAGTTTAAAATATTGTAAAATAAGCAGTGGAATCTACGAGTGGGTGCTGAAAACATCTTGGCTTTAAGGGCATCGCGAAGGGCCTGGCTGGAGGCCCAACCCTCCGAGTTCGTTTACAGTGCTTAAAAAAACTGAAGGATCGCTGCAATAAGTGTGTGAATCTGAGGGGGTATGTTGAATAAAATCATATTTAACTGATCCTCCTGTATTTTCTTTTATACAATACCAAGAACTTTGCACTATTGGCTAATGTGTAATCAGTGAAACTATTGAAAAATGTTGGCCCAGGATTACCGCAGTTTTATGACAAATACCAGTAAATTAATAAAAGTAATTGTATAAATGTTTCTACATGCCCTTATGTGTGTTCTTGTTCGCATAACTATGCGCGTAGCTAGCACATATGTGCATGACGATTGCCTTTTATTCTTCCTCATTAAAACTAATTTGCGACTGGCAAATGTAAAATGTTCAAATGTCTTCTTTCATTTCCCTAAAACTAGAGTGAGTTCATAGATAAACCTTGGTTATTTTAATTGACGGATTACACCCCCACACACATACACCCACAGGATATGTGTGTGTGTCTATATATGTATGTGTGTATGTATGTGTGCGCGCGCATGTGTGTGTATGCGTGTGTGTGCGAGTGCATACGTATGTGTATGTGTGTGTGTAGCATCTATAAACAGAAAGCTCAAATATTTGATCCACGGCGGCTCCCCACCCATGCCTGTCCTGTGCTACTCCGCACAGATCTCCAAAGCTTCCGCCACTATTTTCTATGATGCTATCGCTAAACTTGGTTTTAGATCTTCCTCTTGCTCTTTTACCATATGCTGCATCCATTAATAGGAATTTATCAAAGTTTTGTCTTTTAAGTATATGGCCGGTGGCGGTCCATTGTCTTTTCATGATTGAATTTAACAGTCTTCCTTTCCACTTAGTCTTTCTAATGATCCGCTCATTAGTTCTTTTATCCGTCCAGCTTTTTCTGAGAATACGTCTAAATTACAATTGTTCAAATTCTTCAATTTCTCTTTTATCAAATTTCTTCATAAAGCAGTTTTCAGTTCCATAGTCGACTATGCTAAATACAAATGATTTGCAGAGTCGTTTTTTGTTCGCAGTGAAATGACTTTGTCCTTCCGCATTATGTTCAATCACATATACGTGTGTGTGTGTGTGTGTGTGTGTGTATGTGTGTGTGTGTGTGTGTGTGTGTGTGTGTGTGTGTGTGTGTGTGTTTGTGTGCATGTATCTTTTAGTAATCCTGGTTTAACACGCCTTAAAAAATTACTGAAAACACAATATGACACCTTGAAATCAAAGAGTTTGCCGGACGATCAAGGCGAATTGATGACTAATGAACAGTAGTAACATGTAACGCGTTAAAGTGTTACGATTGCGAAGTATACAGTGAATTATTTTTAAATGTCTACTTGAGTGCATACTCTGATGATTGAAGATAATTATTATTCCTAGGAATATTATTTCAAACACAAGGTGGAATGCATTTCTATTCACATGATTCACAAAACTAATATATTGCGGGAAAATGATATATGTTTTGGAGCAAAGGATCACGAAAGTTTTCTGAATCCAGTCAAGCCAACACTAAAATTCATACGACTTCATTTTACTACTATTTTCAGTCAGAATGTTTTCCTCTTTTTTGTCGCGTGCGTAAATGAATACCTAGACCAATCTCTAGCCATCTAAGGTAGCAATTAAAAAACACATAAAATTTTCAACAAAATATTTTTTATTGAAATATATTAAAATCAAAGCTTCAGTAGATAATAGGTAGGTATTTCAGTAACCATAAAGAATGTGTGATTTGAGATGTCTATCGAAAACAATACAATTAACAAAAGTGTTGGACGCGCTAATATTGCACCTACACCAATACTTCCACATACTTCATGAAGCTCACTACAATAACCTGTCTGCAAGAATCATGATCTCTGTTTTGCAAAATAATAACATAACAATTTCCTAAAGCTGTCCAACCATTTTTCCCATTATCATTAAAAAAACAATTCTACGTTACGCCAATAAACAAAATAAAAAGTGAAACTTCAAAAAAAATTTCAAAATTGCCCACTGGAACTATTTCCATCAAAGACAGAATTACAATTGAAAATAGTAAATCATGAACATACATAGACACTTGAGTAAATACTTTCAAGGAAACCATTGTAGAATATTCTAAAAGATATATCAACGGTAATAAAGAAATATGAAACGCAGTTTACATCTGAAATCATTGAACTGATAAGAGAAATATAATAAAAAACAAAAACAGCACCAAACATAGCAAAGAGAAACTTTCTACATAATCAATCTAGTGGTTAGAAATAATAGTCAGATTTCCTACAAATCACACGCCCCAATAGTTTTTAAAAGGAATGTACGAGTCATTATATTATATCGTCTTAGATGTACTACAGGTGAAAAACGACGGTATATAGATAAAGGCTTGAATGTCTATATTTTTAAATTGCTCAGTCAAGGGTGACTGAGGGCTAAAGAGCAACAAGGATAACAACGATAAAAATAACAGAAATAAGTGCAAACATCAAAAAGCTAAATAAGAAAGTGGATCAATCTACTAGTCATTGCAACAAAATCTCTTTCATATCACACACTAGTAAGGACAAGTCTAAAACTTAAACAGAATAACCATACCTGGAAATTCTTTGACTATAGGTCTACCTCAAGCCAGGCAAATATGACAAGTAGAAAAGTAACTCTAGCTACTTGAAAGCAACAATACTATGAATGCAGTTATTTCTCTCCAATTATCCTAAACGAATAATCTCCAGATATTACCCTTCTTCTCAACAATGTCTTCAATCTTTCTCTAGAGTGACATATCCTGATCTAAGGAAACGCACTAACTTGTAGTCCACCCCTTGTAATCCATCAGATTCTGTCAACTAGACTTTATTACCCTAAAGATGATTGAAGTAACCATTTCAAATAACCTTCTCCAACTTTTCCTCTTGATGACAACAGATACTGGTTTTGTAAGGCAATATGTACTGGAGACCTATACTTTCCTATTATATACCAGATTAATTTGTTACACCCGATATCGGTAAAGCCGATGCATACGCATGATAGTCCAAGGACAAATGCTTAGGCATTCCGTCGTCATATATCTGGAAAGTGGTAAAATTCAATCTGCTAAAGCGATTAAGAAAGCATACAAAGAAGCAAAAGAGCTACAAAAAGAAAAACACAAAGCACTGTGATAAAAATACATCTTACTTCGAATAAGATAGGACCTAGACGAACGAATTTATCCAGAAACTCAAGACACACACACACATATGTATAATATGTGTATATGTAATTATATATATATATATATATATATATATATATATATATATATATATATATATATATATATATATATATATATATATATATGTATATATATATATATATATATATATATATATATATATATATATATATATATATATATATATATATATATATATATATATATATATAGGTAAATGACAGGCTTGCCTCAATCCTTCAGACTACCCCTGAAGGATTGAGGCAAGCCTGTCATTTACCTATATATATATATATATATATATATATATATATATATATATATATATATATATATAAATATTGGGTCATCCCATAAATAATGCGGTTTTTTGAATTGCATGTGCACCCACTTATTACCCTTGATATAACACTAGTGTAACAATAATTGGGCACCCTCCCAGCAGTATATTGGATGTTTAAATCCGGAGGAACTCCTGGGAATCAACTGTACGGGTACCGTCTTGGTTAGAGGGCATCCAGAGGCAGGTAATTTATTGTTTAAACCGTAGTTTATAATTATATTTATGTGGAGAATGGAGCAACAAATACAAGAAGAAGCAATTATGTTGGGCTAGTTAGCCGTTGTTTTATTATGTGGAGGTTATGTAGTGAGTCATTGTGGAGGTTGAGGTTATGTAGTGAGTCGTTGTGGGTGTTATGTAATAGTCATTTACGTACGTTTCAATCTAGCCAATGGTTTGGCAGATCTCTTCAGAATGTTGAGGAGTATGTTAAGAGTTCGTGGTGTGAGAGATGTAGGAGAAGTGATTAGTGGGTATATTAATGTGTATGGTGGTATAATAATAGCGATAGGTAAAGAAGGCCTTACGTTTTAGTTGAAGTTGTGTTGGTCTTCCTGTAAGGGGATGTAGGACGGGTGCTATTTAAGCTCATTATTCCGGTTTTAATCAAATGCATCGCCACGTGATTTTATGATTGAGGGATGCGTCGTATATTTATAGCACCGGCGAATTTTCCTTCTAAGTATTATTAATTATAAGTAGATACGAATAAGACCAGAGTTAGCCCCCTTTTCACCTAAATTTAGGGTTGCTTCCCTGTACTAACACTGCCGGTGCTATAAATATACGACGCATCCCTCAATCATAAAATCACGTGGAGATGCATTTGATTAAAACCGGAATAATGAGCTTAAATAGCACCCATCCTCCATCCCCTTACAGGAAGACCAACACAACTTCAACTAAAACGTAAGGCTTTCTTTACCTATCGCTATAATTATACCACCATATACATTAATATACCCACTAATCACTTCTCCTACATCTCTCACACCACGAACTCTTAACATACTCCTCAACATTCTGAAGAGTTCTGCCAAACCATTGGCCAGATTAAAACGTACGTAAATGACTATTACATAACATCCACAATGACTCACTACATAACCTCAACCTCCACAATGACTCATTACATAACCTCCACATGATAAAACAACGGCTAACTAGCCCAACAGAATTGCTCCTTCTTGTATTTGTTGCTCCATTCTCCACATAAATATAATTATATATATATATATATATATATGTATATATATATATATATATATTAGACAAAATGAGATAGCAAAACCAAGGCTGTGAGGAGTTTTCAATACATTTATAAGGAAAAAGGTATAGCTAAAGTCTTACACCTGTTTCTGGGATATTATGGATATCGCTTCATCAGAGACGGTGTGAAGGAATAAGTGTATATATATATATATATATATATATATATATATATATATATATATATATATATGTATATATAACATATATTTTATCTCCAGTTAAAAGAAGAAAAGAAAATTTAAATATGTTAGCAACTATTTATTTTTACAAATTGGTCATCTTCGCTTCTTAGAGCTGTTTCATTTAACACTCCATAATTTCAAATAAGACTCCATAATTCCAAATACGACTCCATAAATTCATTTCTAAACTGAATTGACAGATCTACATAAAACATCGCAATGTACATCTTTTTTCTGTGACGAAATTATGTTCATGTCATATAAATGCAAATTTATTGTACAAATTTGTAATTAAATTATTGAAACAGCAGTAAGATGCTAAAATGACCAGTTTGTTAATAATGAATTACTGTTAACTTCCTTATCTCCATCTTCTTCTGTTCTTTTCACTGGATATAGACTATATGGTTAATGTATACCTATTGTTTTAAGGGAATATCATTCCCCAACAGTATTAGGTTTTAAACCGTTAGGTTAACATATCCTGTAATTAAATCTTACACACACACGCACACACACGCACACACACACACACACACACACACACACACACACATATATATATATATATATATATATATATATATATATATATATATATATATATATATATATATTTATATATATATATAAGCAAACTGTAAACGCTGCTATATGTGTTTGTGAAATGCAAAAGTGTCTACTTGTGGATTCGTATGTCAGCGTGTCCGTTAATATCAGTATATGTACATGTAGCACTGCACACATGTTTGATAATAGAAGATTAAATGATATCATTTATTGGGATAATTTTCCATATAATTTATCTTTGTGTACAAGACAAGAGGATGAAGTGAAGGTCACAAATAATCAACGAGATAACATTATAATTCTTAACTATTAATTCACTGATAGGGAATAAAATTTGCTTCGTTTTCGCATTATTAAAATTCACTTCAAAATATTGCTTCTTATCTTAAACATTTAACAACACAGGTGTCCAATAATCATCCGTTATAGTTTCCTTTCAACTTTTCAGTCAGATTTGGTTTTGGTCTACGGTACTAGTTGTAGCCTATTATCACTTTAAACTAAAGTTTCTGATTAACCAAATTGCACCTGTACGACATCCCACTACGTAATATCTCATTGTCTGCATTAAGTATGATTATCTAGACAACATCACACTTTGAAGCTATTCCTATCTCAGAATTAATAAAAATGGGTATTACAAGTTTATCCCTAGCGAGTTCAGCCCCCACCATTGTCCACTTTTCATTTCATCACCCCTGAGGTCAAGACAATAGTCAGCAGTCAACTAATGCTTTCGATATAATCGACTATGCTTTGAAGTCGGTATCACAATGTAACAACATTCCAATAAAGGAATCTATTAAAAGACTAAAGGGATATATGCTTGTGTATGTACGTATATTGTATGCAAATGTGTGTGTAGGCGTATGTGAGTGTGTCGGTTTTAAATAGTTCTTGGCAGGTATTATATATAAACTTTTCGATCTGTTGTCTCATGAAGCAATTAGTTTATCCACAGCTACTACAACTACTACTACTACTACTAATAATAATAATAATAATAATAATAATAATAATAATAATAATAATAATAATAATAATAATTTTAATAATAATAATAATAATAATAATAATAATAATAATAATAATAACACTACTACAGACAGTACACGGCTTTACCAAGGAAATAGATATAAAATTCGGATTAGAAAAATGTGCCAAAGCAACCCTGAAAAGAGGAAAATTAGTTAAAAGTAGCAATATAACACTAGATAAAGCCAATGAAATAAGAGAACTAGACGAAAGCCAATCATATAAGTATTTAGGAGTCAATGAACTAGATAGGATACAACATACACAAATGAAAGAAAAAATAAAGAAAGAGTACTATAGACGAGTTAGATCAATACTAAAAACAGAGCTCAATGCTAAAAACAAGATAATGGGTATCAACACTTTAGCTGTCCCAGTTATAAGCTACAGCTACAACATCCTTAACTGGACACTAAACGAACTATGTAAAATAGACAGGAAAACAAGAAAAATAATGACAGGATATAGGATGCACCACCCAAAATCTGACATAGAAAGGCTATATATACAACGCACAGAAGGTGGCAGGGGTCTTATACAGCTAGAAAACTATTATAAAATAACCACCATAGGACTGCAAAAATACCTACTCCAGAAGCAAGGGAAACTAATACAAATAGCCACAAAACACGAGCAAAACAAAAAACTGTTTTCAGTATTTAAGGAAGCTGACAAATACAAACAAGAAATCAATCTACCTAACAAATACGAAGAAGAAGAAGAAGAAACAACAAAAGCTATAAAACAAATGAAATCCAAACTAAAACTAGAACAGCAACGGACCATGATAAAACGATGGCAAGAAAAGCCCCTACATGGTAAATACTGGGCTAAACTAAATGCGAAAGAAATAGACAGAGAAAAATCCCAGCAATGGCTGAGAAGCTCAGGACTCAAAGCAGAGACTGAAGGATTTTTAATTGCTGCACAAGACCAAAGCCTCCCCACCAGAAATTACCAAAAACACATAATGAAAAGAAATATAACAAGTAACTGTAGAATATGTGGAGATCGACAAGAAACAATAAATCATATTATCTCTGGCTGCCCAGTCCTAGCTAAGAAGGAATATATTCACAGACACGACAGAGCTGGGACCTATATACACTGGAAGCTATGCCAACACTATGGAATAGCAACAGAAAAAAGATGGTATAAACACACGCCAGAAAAGGTCACAGAAAACGAGAAAGCAACCATACTCTGGGATATGCCAATACACACAGATAGAGAAATTAAGGCAAATAGACCAGATATAGTTGTCAAAGATCATGAAGGAAAAAAAATGCCTTCTAATTGATGTTTCAATACCAGCAGATGACAACGTTTCTCTAAAAGAAATGGAAAAACTTTCAAAATACAAAGACCTGGAAATAGAGATAACTCGAATATGGAATCTAAAAACAGAAACAATTCCTATCATAGTAGGTGCCTTAGGTATAATAAAAAATTATTCAGACAAATGCATAACAAAAACACCAGGACTTACAAATATATATAACATACAGAAAATTGCACTACTGGGTACTGCACACATTCTACGCAAAACACTTTCAATACAGTAAACATAAGAGCACCACAGCAAACCACAGCACATACCCAAGGCGCACAGAGCTGCGCTCGGTAGTGAAGTGAAAGCACGTTATAAAAATAAAACTACTGAATAATAATAATAATAATAATAATAATAATAATAATAATAATAATAATAATAATAATAATAATAATAATAATAATAATATAAACATATATGTATACACAAGGTGCAGTGAATAAACTGTCATCTCAATTACGCAAAAATGAAAATAATACTGACATCTCATTTTAAGATATATTTACCAAAATTACATAAGGATATCTTAAAATACTGAAGAGTAAATTTATTCAATAAAATCGCCATAGGCTTCAACCACGGCCTCCAGACGACTTCGGAATCTCCTGCAACTCTTTTGGACGTTCCCTGTTTAAGTTGGTAAATGCTGCTATAATCCTTGCCTTCAGTCCATCTTTGGTGTTACAAGTAGTTTTTTTTGGTCTCTCGCTCAACTGCACCCCACACGTAATAATCAATGGAATTGCAGCCTGAGTAGTTTGGTAGCCACATGTTAGGGTTGATGTGGTCACAGAAATTGTCTGACAGCCATTATTGAGTTCTCTTGCTTGTGTGGAATGGGGCAGAGTCCTTTTGCCAGATACAGGGTCTCCCAGCATCCACCCTGTTGACCCAGAGCAGCACTATCTCCTCTAGACACTTGATGTAGGCCTCCGTGTTGAGTCTGAGGCCTTATGGGAAGATGAATGGAAGCATAACATCACCGTCATTAGTGATCACTCCAAACACCATGATGTTGACTGGATGTCTGATTTTTATCCCACTCAGCACTTGTCCTCAGGCTGCACTGACTTCAGATTGACACCCAAACACTCTGAAGTGTTCGTATTGGAGCATCCGTTGCGAATGCCAAGCAGTACAGTATGCTGTTTCAAAATATCTGTTAGAGTGAATTGCGTCATGGTGCTGTTTTCTCACAGGCGGTGCCCAACTGACCCTACTATACTGTCTTGTCGACAAAATGAATGAGTCGACAAACAATGCAGATGCGCGAAATTAAAAATATAAAATGGTGACAATTTACCCATCATGCACTGTGTGTGTGGGGGGGGTGGGGGGGGGGGGTGTATGTGTGTGTGTGTGTGCGTGCGTGTGCGCGTGCGTGCGTATGTGTGTATGCATACGGTTGCGCGAATTGTTTCCAAAATTGGGATGCATAAATAATTTGACCTCGGTTACATAATAGGGTCTTCATTTTATTTTTTTATTAAAAATATATATAATATTGCTTTATATATTAATATGCGAAATTTTGTACTTGTGTCAGCGTGTCCGTTAATATCAGTGTATGTACATGTAGCACTGCACACATGTTTGATAATAGAAGATTAAATGAACGGTTTATGTTGCTTTGGTGGTATTTTTTTCACCAAATAATTGAACTACCGAGAAATTTTATGAGTAGCCCGGCAATCTATATTTCCGATTAACCTACGAACGGAAAATCAAATTGAAGGCTGGTTATTGTGGAGATTGTTGCACTTAAACGATCATAGAACATATAAGTTTTCAAGCGATGCAATATAGAGCTACTAAATTGTTTGGGAGTAGATTACGAATAATGACTACAAAACATAATTGTCTTTTAAGCATATTTTCTTCACCCCTATTTTCATATATAAAATATAAACATGTACATCTTTTGGAACATTGTCATTTTATAAGATTTTGCTGGCAAATTTTTTTAATTAGCATTTATTTACATGAAAGAAAATTACCAGAGATATAACACGTGTTCGAAAGGTAATGAATACGCACGCCATCCGTTTTCGGCGTAACACTAACCATAATCCTAACCCTAAACCCTAAACCCTAAACACCAGGTGTGCATATTCTTTACCGTCGTCCACGTATTATGCTAAAAATAACAGCTAAATTAGATATTTTGGATGAATTTTTTAACTTAACATAAACATTTACTTAGATGAAAGAAAATTACCGAGACATAACACGTGTTGGGCGGAGGTACAAAATACACACACCATCCGTTTTCGGTGTAACTCTAAACATAATCCTAACCCTAACCCTAAACCCTAACCCTAAACCCTAAGCCTAACCCTAGCCTGAGAGAGCGAGGGGTGTAAGTGAGTGAATGTGTGTGATCTCATGTACGTGTAAGTGGCACTCACTCACACTCTCTCTCTCTCTCTCTCTCTCTCTCTCTCTCTCTCTCTCTCTCTCTCTCTCTCTATCTCTATCTCTCTCTCTCTCTTCTCTCTCTCTCTCTATCTCTCTCTCTATCTCTCTCTATCTCTCTCTCTATCTCTCTCTCTCTCTCTCTCTCTCTCTCTCTCTCTCTCTCTCTCTCTCTCCTCTCTCTCTCTCTCTCTCACACACACACACACACACACACACACACACACACACACACACACACACACACGTTCATTTCATATACACGTTCATACATTTTTCAAATTAAGAAATGCGGTGAGGATGGGAGAAAATGAAAATTTTGAAAACGTGATTCCTGGACAAAATCGTATTAAGCCCCCTTTATACGATGAAACAATACATAGTTTGTAATCCTTTTTTAAGAACAGACAGCACTTTCATGCAAACCCATACAAACTGTACCCTTCCCCTTCACTTTTAAACAAATAATAACTTCCATTATGCCATTAATCATATATCCGCTGTGCCGATTCTGCCCATGAGAAAGGAGGAAATAATACAATGTATTTGTAGGTCATAAGAATCGGGCAACGCCAGGATGCATTGCTAGTATGTGTATGTGTATATATATAAGTGTATGTATGTATGTATGTATGTATGTATGTATGTATGTATGTATGCATGTATGTATGTATGTATGTATGTTATCAATCAGTTTCATTTCTGTATTTCTTGTCCATAGAGAAAGAGCCGGACTCTAACATAGATTCAAGGCTCCTTCATTGGAACTTTTATCAACATCATCTAGGTATTTGTGCATATGTGTGTGTGTGCAGTATTTGGTGTTAGTGTATGCGCAGATTTGTATGTTTGTTTTATGGATGCGTTTTTATGTCTAGATGCATGCATATGTATTTATGTGCTAAATTTTTGAAAAGTTTTACATATCTTTACAGTTCCATTGATGGCTTGAATTTGTAGTCTTCTAATCAGCCTTTTTCTTTCAGGTTTTGAGAACCCTAATTTTTCCAGGTTTTTGTTGAGGCAGTTTGTTACATATCCCAATGCCCCAACAATCACGGGTATGAATCTGAACTTGTAGTCTGGGTGGAGTATCTGCAAATTTCTCAGTAGCTCGGCGTAGTTGTTCTCTTTTCCTCTAATCTTTAGAGGGATGTTGACATCCGCAGGACAGCTGATTTCTACTACTGTACAGAGTTTCTCCTCTCTGTCCCAGATTACTATATCCGGTCTATTATGTCTGCACTTTATTGAGGTTTTTATTGGGATATTCCACCAATACTCTTTCATATTGTGAGTGGTAATGGCCCTCTACCTCATTATGGGTTTTCATCTCCTTAGCTCCGGGGTTATCCTGTCGGCGGATTTCATTATACAGTGTCTTGGCCACAACATCATGTCTCATAGGTAGGTAATACCGTAATGACATTTTTTGACAGCTGCTAATGATGTGGGTGATATCTTCGATACTGATTCCACAGAGTCTGCATCGATTGTTACATTGTGGCGCTTTGCCCGCCTCTCTGTCACGTTTGTTTGTTAGGAATTTGGTTGCTATTTCTTGTTCTTGAATAGCAAAGGCATACCCTTCAAAGTGAGAGTTGGTGACCCGATTGTTTGTCCACGATAGACTGCTCTGGTTGTCAATGTTGTTATCACCCTGGAGCTTTCTGTTAACGTATCCATGCATGGTCTTCTGCTGGAATGCATTCATCCTCTCCTCTGATGTTATGTTACGGTAGAGTCTGCTTGTATGTATGTATGTACGTATGTATGTATGTATGTATGTATGTATGTATGTATGTATGTATGTATGTGTGTATGTATGTATGAAAGAGGCAGCAACTGCATTCATGAGAGGCAGTTGAAATTCAGTTAGAAAACTAATGATGCTGAAATTGTACCTCTACTACAGTTAATTTTCCCACGTGTTCAAACTTGGATAACGCTGCTATTTTTCATGTGTTAGTGAGAAATAGAACTTCCATAGCTTTGTTAAATCCTCTTAGTTTGTGGATAATCGGAAGGAATGATTTTTTTCCATTCAAGTAGCAGGCGGAACGACTGCTACGTTAAACTTTACAATTCGCTTTTTCGGAAGAGAAGATTTCAGTTTAATAATTGTAGCGGAAACAAATTGTAAAAAAGTATTTGTAATTCTCTCTAGATTTAATCTTCAATATATGTGTATGTGTCTAAGTATATAAGTAGTGTTACACATTTGCAGATATTCTAGCGATATTGCAATGCACAACAAAACTTTTGTTTATAAATATTTGACAATTGTTCACAGCTGAAGTATATTTCATCATTGAATAGTAAATCAAGCATTATGCGAAAATCTCAAATCTCAGGCTTATTCATTATATTTAGAACAAGAGATTTATATTACGTTTATATATATATATATATATATATATATATATATATATATATATATATATATATATATATTTATATATATTTTGAATCCGTAAATTTGTAGCACCTACAGACCAGAAAGTGAAGTCGAGCAAAGGAGATCTGTGCAATTTATGTTTTCGTGATTTGTTTCTTTTTCTGTATTCCTGTAATGGCTGATTTATTACAATAAAACTATGGTCGTAGTAACTACAAAGTTTACCGTCTGTAGGTTGGAGTGATCTTCGTGGGAGACTACTTGCATGAAATTAATAATCCATCTGAAAGATTTCTTGTCTATAGATTTGTCAGCTAACAGAAATATATCTCACACTATATAATGCGAAAATCTTTCACGGTACCGAAATCAAAACTACTTGACAATTTTGTTTTTTTGCTTGTTTGTTTGTTTTGTTTTATTTTTTTCTCGCCAAAATTACGGAAAAATATAAAGTAAAGTCATTAAAATCCCAATGTAACATGAAATCATATAGAAAGATTACTGAAAGGGCATCCCAGAACACAGAAAGTAGCAAAAAGAATTAGACGAAATTCATGGTCATCAGTGGATATGTGTATGAATGTTTGTTCATATATCCCTTTTTAATTAAATCATTTAAAAGTCATGCATTTACATGATAATGATGCTCGGTAGTGGCACTGTTTTACTACAGTTACATCGAAGTATTAAATGGGTTAGCAAATCTTAAGAAGTAATTGGAACCTATCCTAAAGGGTTATTTATATACTTCTGCTCTTCACACACTATGGAACATAGGCCATCCACAGCTTTTCTCCAAAATCCTTAACTCTGGGCTTTCATCTCACGGGTCTTGTTGGTTTTAAAATGCAGTCAATATTTCTCTTTGTCGTTGTTAATTTATGCGAACACTATGTGTTTGTGTTTGTGTGTATGTGTTTGTGTGTGTGTGTTTGTGTACCTTTTGATTCACTATACATTATAAATCTTAATATAAACCCATTTCAATCACCACAGTTTAAGGGGGCGAGCTGGCAGAAACGTTAGCACGCCGGGCGAAATGCTCGGCGGTATTTCGTCTGCCGCTAAGTTCTGAGTTCAAATTCCGCCGAGGTCGACTTTGCCTTTCATCCTTTCGGGGTCGATTAAATAAGTACCAGTTACGCACTGGTGTCGATATAATCGACTTAATGCGTTTGTCTGTCTTTGTTTGTCCCCTATGTGTGTAGCCTCTTGTGGGTAGTAAAGAAATGACACTATACAAACTCATTTTTACTTCTGGGAACAGGAGACCGTATTAGTCTGGCCACTATCTTCTGACTTGCCTAACATGGAAGACCCTACCAGAAGCCTGCACACCACTTATATAGCTCTGAAAAACATTACGGCATACAAGCCATCACGCCACAACATAGACTGAGTCATGAGGTGCATGTTACTGGGGGCAGACGAATTAAAAACTATATTGTTACCATTTGCATCTGGATCCAAAATGCAGAAGAATAGTAGTAAATATTAAAGGCATTTTACGTGATGTTCTCTTTTTTCGGCCAATCTGCTCTTTTAAGGGAGAAGAAATATTATACAAGGTGATTCCGAAGGTCTTTTAAAATTGACATAATTATTGCAATTTTGCCTTTTACGTATTCAATATTATAATTGGTATTTGGCTGTAAACATCTTTCGGCATATAAAGTTCTTTATATATTTTAGGGAAATATAATAAGCAAAATACCAACAAATTTTCGCGTTCTTGAAATTGGATATGTGTGTGTGTGTGTGTGTGTGTGTGTGTGTGTGTGTGTGTACAGATATATATATATATATATATATATATATACATACATGCAAACACATACATACACGTTGGCATACATACACACATACTCATACGCACATACTCACACAGACACAAGTGTACCCATGAGCACACGGTATGTGTGTGTGTGTGTGTGTTTGTGTGTTTGTGTACCTTTTGATTCACTATACATTATAAATCTTAATATAAACCAATTTCAATCACCACAGTTTTATGTTTGAATTGATTTAGTGTCCATAAATTTATATCGGATTTTGATGCAACGTCAGTGATATTTCTGCTCACTGTCAACAAACTTTTAGTTGTATTTTCAAACCGAGGAAGGAAATGTATTTACAATGTCAACATTGTACATGGTTTAGCATATTTGTAAGAGAAACCATGCCCCTTGAAACACACTGAGATTCCATAGATTACTTGCAACATTTACCTCCTCATTGAAATCTCAGGACGCACGTAAGGGGTCGATACTGCCCAAGTTAACAAACAATAGTCATGCAAGGAAGATAACGTAGTCTTTGAAACTTACTTAACTTATGATAACCAACAACTTAGTTACTTCCTCATTAACACAAACATTATGAAACTACTAAACGACTTACCTTAGAGTGACTTTTCAAATACTAATATTAATACCAACTAATTCGTGTTATTACTCGTTTATATAAATTCTATATTTCACAGTGATATCGCTATTCTATTTATAATGATTGTCTGAAGTTTATCTAAAATTTCGGATATGGACACCAATTTATTATCTTGCTTCACATGACAACAAACCGATATGTGACTTAGCAGCTCTAATCTTTACCTCAATTTCATTATCGATGAAATTCAAGGAGAATAAATATTTATAGCAGCAATTTCAGCTTACTGCGAATACCATAGGCTTTGATGGTTTATTTGAAAGGTAGCTTAGTACCTCTGTCAAACTGAAAGCAGCTCAAAGACTTTTACCATCATTGAAGCGTTTAGAGATAGCAGTTAAAGTTTCCTCAAATCACATCCTATTATCATAAATATGTAAATATGGATGCGTGTGTGTTTATGTGTGTCTGTATGTGTGTGTCCATGTGCGTGTGTGGGCGCGTATGCGTATATTTTTTGTGCGTGCGTGTCTGTGTATATTGTGTATGTTTTCGTGCGTGCGTATGTGTTGTGTATGTGAGTGAGTATTGTGTATGTGAGAGGTGTGTGTGCGTGTGTGCATCTGTGTGTATGTGTATGTGTGTACGTGTATGTGTGTGGATGTGTGTGTTTGTGTATGCGAGAGGTGTGTGTGCGTGTGTGTATGTGTATGTGTGTATTTATGTGTGTGTGCGTGCGTATGTGTGTGAGAGCGTAAGGATGTGTGCCAGGTATGTATGTTATTTTGTGTGTGCACTCCTGTGTGTGTGTGTGTGCATGTGTATGCGACTGTTTATGTACGTGCATGTAGGCTTGCGCGTATATGTGTGTGTGTGTGTCTGTGTGTGTATAGGGCTGTGTAAGGTGTGTGTCTCTACCACTGTGCGTGTGTGTGTGTGTGTGTATATATGTGCGTTCGTCTATATGTGCGTGTGAGGGCGCGCATGTATGTTTGTCATGTGTGTGGGCGGTATATATGTAAGGTGTGTGGGAGGTGTGTGTGTTAGGTGTATGGGAGGTATGTGAGGTATGTGTGAATGGGGGTATGTATGGGTTGTCAGGTGTGTGGGAGGTATGTGTGAATAGAGGTGTATATGGGTTATGTGTGCAAGGGTGTGTATGCTTGGGTGTGTGTGTGTGTATGTCTGCGTGATTGTTAGCGTGTGTGTGTATGCGCAAGTGTGCGTGTGTATGTGCGTTTGTATAAGTGTGTGGGCGAGTCTGAGCGTGTAAGTGCATGCATATGTGTTGTGTGGGTGTGGTGTGTTCATAAGGAGGAGGGGGCTGTGTTGAGTCCGAAGGTTAAAAATATAGCGCTGTTCCAAGTGGAGTCGCGAAGGAGTGGAGCAGGGCGAGGCCAAAAACGGAGATGTTAGAGGGGGAGTGGTTGGCCAAGTGGAAGTGACGGGCGACGGGGGACTCCGAACCTAGCCAAACGTCCCTTAGGTGTTCGGTGAAACGGTCAGCCAGCCGGCGGCCCGTCTGCCCCACGTAGAGTTGGTTGCATAGGTTGCATTTGATGCAGTAAATTAGGTTGGAGGAGGTGCAGGTGAAACTGTGTGGAATGTGAAGAGTGTGTAGGTTCGACCCTGTGACAGAGGTAGTGTTGGTGATGGAGGGGCAGGTGTGACAGCGGGATCTGGAGCACGGGAAGGAGCCGGGTGGGGTGAGGAGGAAGACGAGAAGGTACTACGCGTAGGTTGTGGGCGCGTTTGAAAGAGGATAGGGGTGGGTTAGGGAAAATGGGGTGGGTGGTGGGATCGAGCTGGAGGCGACGGAAGGCCCGTAGGATCCTCCGACGAAGGGGTAGGGTGGCAGGGTGGAAACGGGCAACTAAGTTCCCGCCGTTTTTATTAATTTTAATTTTTAAAAAGGTTTAATAAAAAATAACAACTAATTAATCAATGATGTATTCATCCTTATTGTTTACAACTTTTCCCAATATTCAACAATACCTCGTTGGTAGAAATCACCCGATTTCGACTCGAAAAATTGGTCCAACCAAGTTTTCAATTCTGCATCAGTATTGAACGAAACTCCACGCATAGCATTTGAAACAGATCGAAAGACGTGGAAATCCGTTGGTGCCAAATCAGGAGAGTACGGTGGGTGTGGCAGCCCTTCCCAGCCATGCGTTTGCATGGCTTCCTTGGTCATATTGGTGATATGAGGGCGGGGTTGTCGTGCAGCAGAAGAACTCCATACTGACGATTAGGCCTTTTCTCTTGAATAGCCGTGTTCAGTCGTTCCATCTGTTGTGCATAGAGTTCCGCGTTGACCGTTTGGTTCCGTTCAAGCAATCCGTAATGGATAATCCCTTCCCAGTCCCACCATACGCACAACATCGTTTTACGCGGATGAAGATCGTTTCACGCGCGGCGTCGCTTATTTACCGGGGCTAAGTCATTCCTTACGCTGCTTCATATTGATGTACAGGTACCATTTTTTGTCGCCGGTAACGATTCGATAAAAAAATCTTTGCTTGTGTCCATGAGTAGAGTGGTGATGAGCAAGCAAACTAGCGGAGGTTGAGGCTCGTTGACTTTTGTTGTTATCACTTAAAACATGCGGAACCCATGCTCCATACTTCTGAACTTTTCCCATCGAGTGTATATACAGTGTCGGAGCATTCCAGTTTCTCTGCCATCTCCATTGTAGTTTGACGAGAATTTTCTTGCAAAAGTTGGTTTAATCGCTCTTCATCGAACTCAACTGGACGGCCAGAACGAGGTGCGTCTTTGAGGTCAAAATTTCCATTTTTCAACTTGGCATACCAATCACGAGCGGTCCTTTCAGCTATGGCACCCTTTCAGCTATGGCACCCTTTCAGCTATGGCACCCTTTCCATACACAGCACAAATGTCGCGAGCAGCTTTTGAGGCCTTAGAACCTTGATTGAAAGCAAATAGATGTCGAAAATTCTCGTTTTTCTTAACTTCACATTCCATTTTAATGATCTGAAAATAAACAAAATTTAACTAAAATTAACTAGAAGAAAAAGATACAAAATAGATTCGAAAATGATTCAAAAACAGAATTCTCGAAAAAAATAGATTCCAAAATTAAAAAACGCAATAAATTCCAAAATTTAAAAAACGGCGGGAACTTAGTTGCCAACCCTATAAATATATATATATATATATATATATATATATATATATATATATATATATATATATATATATATATATATATATATATATATATACACATATATCCACATATATCCACATATAAACATTCATGTACATCTACAGTCGTGGCCAAAGTTTTGGAACATAGGTGTGAAAATTAGGTTTCTATATTAAATGCCCAAAATTATATCAAGCTTGTAATCAAACTTATATTTGAATCCAATTGCACTTGGACATTTCAATTTGATTTTTTTTTTAATGTTACAAACTCTTGGACACGACTGTATATTGATATATATATATATATATATATATATATTACATACAAACATAAGAGGAATGACCAGCAAAAGTGGACTCATATATGCTAGAAATAGATGCCGAATCATCCAACCACGAAAAATATGTTCCCAATAAAAATTTAGCGACACAACAGACTGTAAGGAATGGCTTAGCCCCGGTAAATAAGCGACACCGCGCGTGAAACGATCTTCATCCGCGTAAAACGATGTTGTGCGTATGGTGGAACTGGGAAGCGATTATCCATTACGAATTGCTTGAAAGGAACCAAACGGTCAATGCGGAACTCTATTTGTCTTACCCTTTTACAGTCTGTTGTGTCTCTAATTTTTTATTGGGAACATATTTTTCGTGGTTAGATGATTCGGCATCTATTTCTAACACACACCACTTTTGCTGGTCATTCCTCTTAGTTTTGTATGTAATATAATTTTAATCTTCGGATTTTTTTAATATGCTAGACCACTGGTTTTAATTGATTAAAATCAATTTCTACCCTTATTAGTAAGTTTATATATATATATATATATATATATATATATATATATATACATAATTAAGGGATCAGCAACAGTTGCTTCACCACATACCGAAGTTCAGAAATAGCAGCTAAAATGCTGAGACTCCAACAGATAGCATTACTTGTAACTCACAAAGGCAAAACAAGAAGAAAAAACAACGAAAACTAACCAGTCGAAGTTAATCATAGACGTGTTTCTGGCTTAGGAGCGATAAACTCTCCATTTCCTCATCAGTATGATATTCCAGTTGCAAATTCGACGATGCTAGCAATTGTGCATGCATGACCGAGTTAACATCATGCATCGGCACAACTTGAAAGCACCTCCGAACCTACATAGGCTGGCCTGAAATTATTCTTCAGATCGAAAGGTTTGGGTCCCAAAAATTTCACCTCGAACTATACGACGTGTCGGTTTATATGCTGCCATATATATATATATATATCTTCCATCTTTTACTTGTTTCAGAAGGGTTTAATCGAGCAAATGGATCCCAATAGATATTTCTAAGCCTGGTCTATCTGTCACTTTTGCCGAACTGCTAATTCACGAGAGCATAAGGAAACCAGCACAGGTTGTCAAGCATTGGTGTGAGCAAGCACAAAGACAAAGAAACACACACATGCATACAAACAAATATATATACGTACATACACACACACACACACACACACACACACACACACACACACACACACACACACACACACACACACACACACACATATATATATATATATATATATATATATATATATACGATCGGGTTCTTTCAGATTCCGTCGACCAAATCCACTCACAAGGCTTGGCTCCGCTCGCGGTTATAGTAGAAGATACTCATCCAAGGTGCTACGCAATAGGAATGGACCCCTAGTCACATTGTTGACAAGCAGACTTCTTACCACATAATCACGCCATGAAAAGAACATTACAATCTTCACCATATGGAAATTCATCAAAAAAAAACCTTGTGAAAATGTTTTTTAAATAGATCCTGTGAAAAATTCAGATCTCATTAAATTGTAATTAGTATATGGGTTCTGTTCGTCGAAGAGATGAATAGACTCCACAAGATGTTTCGTAAAAAAAAAGATCGGATATAAACGACAAATCCCACACCAGGCATTTTAACTTGAATTTGCTTCACCTCAGACTTTGCATTTTGAGCTTTCCCAACTTTCTTCTTACCATTCACTTTACTTTTATATTTACTTTTCATTTTCTACAAACCATTTTCCTTTTTCACACCATTATCAATGCTATTCCCATTGGCAAGAGTTAATTTTGCTTCGTTACGTTTAAAGTTTTGGAACCAATTATATCAATTATATCAGCGGTGGATTTCTTATCGAAGCAGGATTTTTCACTTAGTTATAAACGATTAAATATTCATTAGAACATGCGGGTATACTACTCTATCAACCGTGGAAGATACGGTTGGACTTTATGGTATTTAAATTCAGAATTAGAATGCTAAACTCAAATAGCAGGAAGCATTTTGTTCGATAATTTCTCCTTATAGGAATAATACTATAAAGTTAACATTGAGCATCGACACTTCATTTATATAACGCCTTAAAGTTGACTTTACATACTCAGCATAACGACTGAAAATGGGTTAAGTTATGGATGCTTAAGAATACTTTATATACATAAATGTACGAATTTGTCATAAAGCCAGAGCGTGATTGTTACATTTCTCAGTTTTCATAGAGAGAGAGTCATAAGCAGAAAATTGGATATTTTCTTATTAAATTCTTGCGATAGATATCTTCTTACAGTATTGTTTCCTTTACGGAAATGTTGTTCCGGATACATTTACTATTAGAAGACGCCAGAATAAAAGAAATTAATCTGCATTGATAGATTCACTGAAAATTGAGAGCATATTGGGTCGTGCTAGTCATTTCCTTTATGATTACCAAACAGTTGTGGAGTCTAAATTACTTGTCATGTATAGCCTGAATAATTTCGTCTCGAGCATTTCGGCAATTGTATTTCCGTCTGAATGTAGCTTCAGAACTAAAACGAAATGCTTTTATTTTTTTGGAATTTTACGTTGCTGGATATCGTTATTCGATCAGTGATAAGAGAAACGTGCGTTAAGGAGAAAACTTCCAGTAAATGATATATGAAATAATCTGTGCAGACATAAACCGGATTGTGATGTTATTATTTGAAAATTGCCGAACGTTGACAATAGGATTCACTGATATAAACACCGCTGATATGTTCGGTGAAGTGAATCATGCGAAGTTAATAAGATGAAAAAATTTGATGCTACCATAATCACTTTAAGAGTTTTCCATCCTCTGATTTGACACGTACAAACAGTTGCGTATATGTGTGTAAACGTGTGTGTGTGTGTGTGTGTGTGTGTGTGTGTGTGTGTGTGTGTGTGTGTGTGTGTGTGTGTGTGTGTGTGTGTGTGTGTGTGTACGAGTTCTGCACATTTTCCGTTTAACAGATTTACCAGATTTGGTGCGCATGGTACACTGCAGAGACACCAAAATATGAAATCAGTGATTTGAGGGAACATATCAACCCCACAAGCATAACAGCATACACATACACACATATATATTTACTCATTCCATCAATAATGTAGTTTATTAATATCAGGTCATCCCATAAGTTCTGTCCAAATTTTAAATAAAGTGATCAAATGTTATATTTAATTGAAATTTAATCATCAATGTACTTTCCTTGATTATCTATGACTTCCTTAAATCTATTTATAAGCTTTTTAATTGCATCAATGTAAAACTCTTTTGGTTTCAAAGCGAAGAACTCTGAAATGTCAGTTTCGACATCCTCCTGGCTTGCAAAAGTTATGTCCCCCAAATGATTCTGTGGACTACAAAACAAATGGTAGTCTGAAGGAGCAAGGTCGGGAGAATAAGGTTGGATGAGGACTTTTTTCCCAACCAAGCACTTCGGTCTTCTGTGATGTGATCTTTGCAGTGTGAGGTCTAACATTGTTCTGATGAAACATCACTCCTTTTCGATTCACTAAAGCGGATCATATTTTTCTTCAAAGCTTGGTTCAAACGCTCTAATTGCTGACAGTAGGCTTGAGCATTGATTGTTGCATTATATGGTAACAATTCAAAGTGAATTACTCCTTTAGAATCCCACCAGATAGAGAGAACAAGCTTTTTTCCATGAAGTTCCCTTCTCGGTTGTGTTTGAGCTTTTTCTCTTTTACCAAGACACTGTTTACGACGTTTAATATTTCGATAGAAGATCCTGTTTTTGTCACCGGTCACAAGTCTATCCAAAAAGGGTGAAATGAGTTCGGGAAAATCGAGAGAAGAGCAGATGGCAACTCGGGATTTGCGGTTGATTTCGGACAATTCATGAGGCACCCATTTTGCAAGTTTAGGAACCTTTCCAAGTTGTTGAAGATGACGATAAACAGTTGTATGATTTGAACGAAGCTTTATTGCCAATTCTTCAACTGATAATGCAGGATTTTCTTCAAATACTGCCTCAAGGAGCTTATCATCAAACTCAACTGGATGTCCTATTCGATCTTCATCTTCAAGGCTGAAATCTCCACTTCTGAATTTTGCAAACCATCTTCTGCAAGTGCTTTCATTCAAGCACTCTTTCCCATAAACTGAGTGTATGTTTCGAGTCGCTTCGGCTGTAGAGATTCCTTTTTTGTACTCATAAAGTATTATGTGCCTTAAATGCTCTTTGGATACTTCCATGTTAGAAAGGGTTTTAATCAAAACAAATTTAATTCTATTATTCTGTAAAATAATATTTAATTAGTTTAAATGTACACAAATGCATAAAAATAATTTTTAATTCCATTAGACATTCTAAAATACTATTACATTTCATTCAATTTTTAAAAAGGTAAAATCGGACAGAACTTATGGGATGACCTGATACTTTTATTTTTCAAAACTAAGACAAAGTTTTTTTAAATCTAAAACACTCTGCTTTATTTTCTACAATGCTGTTTCATCTATCTGGTAGATTTGTAAGGCCCCTCTTCCAAAATTCTTTTGTCCGTGTCGAAAATTCACTCCTCCACTACTGTTCTGACCTCTCTAAAAAAATTCATATATTTTCCGTCCAAATGATTTTGACGACTGCGGAACAAATGATAATCAGATGGGGCAATGTCCTGCGAATATGGTAGGTGGGACATCGTTTCCCATCCAAACTGCTGCAACCTTTAGAATTTCATCTTCGCTGTATGTGGCCCAGCATTACCCAGATGGAAGAACACCTTTCATCTTGAAACCAAAGATAGTCGTTTTTCGTCTAGAGTTGACTTAAGACGCTCGAGCCGCTCGCAATAGTTCTTTTTTGTTATCGTTTGGTTTAGGTTTAAAATTTCAAATTGGACTAAACCTTTCATATCTCACCAAACAGATAACAACACCTTACGTGGGTGAAGACCTTTTTTTATCCTGAGGTGCCAGTGTTTCTCCTTTATATAGAGAACCCATTTCTCGTCACCAGTCACTATTCGGTCCAAAAGAAGTTCATTCGTGAGATGTGACACCAAAGAAGAGCACTCATTCACTCTCTGCGCACGATTATACTCGAAAAGTTTGTGAGGAACCCATTGACCCAATTTGCTGAATTTTCTGATGGCATGCAGATGTCAATGAATGATTGAGTGACCAAATCCAAGCTTCTCGGATACTTTCTCCACTGTTACGACGGGATTTTGCTCCACCAGGGTAAGCAGGATGTCCTTGTCGAGCTTTACAGCTCTTCCAGGACGAAGCGCGTCTTCTAGACTTCAGTTTCCTGGTCGGAATTTCCGGAACCACTAAGAATAAGGAGGTAAAATTACTAGCTGCTTTTATAGCAAGTTGATGCAGATAGTTTATCCTGTCCCGCTTCGACTTTTAGCTCATGCAATTGAAAAAAAACGCATTATTTATGGGATGACCATATATATATATATATATATATATATATATATATATGTATATATATATATATATATGAAAGAAGGTTTGAAAATGCACTTATTTTTTAAAAATATTTATTTACTTAACCGGTTTCACTTTTTTCAAAGACTTTTGATAATCTTTTTCTAAAAAAGTAAAACCGGTTAAGTAAATAAATATTTTTAAAAAATAAGTGCATTTTCAAACCTTCTTTCATATATATTTCCACTCGTACGGTATTCCACAACTTTACTTTATTATATATATATATATATATATATATATATATATATATATATATATATATATATATATATATATATATATATATATATATATATATATATATATATATATATATATATATATATATATATATATATATATATATATATATATGTATATATATATATATATAAAGTGTAGTATATTGCCACTTAAGTGTGGCTGACCCCTAGGGGTGGATGTTACTGTTGCTTTTAGCCCCAGGAGGACATCTCCTCCAGCTGGCTTATCGACACACGACTGTGTCCTGTTTGCCAAGGGAGTTATCCCTCTCACCACGACCAGCAGCACGAACGTATCCGGATTTCAGGGTTATTTCCCTTCTTCGGCGTTCGACAGCTGATGACCTTGGTGAGAGAGAAAAACCTGGCAAAATCTTATATCTTCTTTTCCAGTGACATTCTTCACTGATATTGAAAAGGTGAAAACAAGCAATGTTAATCCTCTAAATGAAGTATTAACAGTAACTGCACGATAAAGTGTAGTATATTGCCACTTAAGTGTGGCTGACCCCTAGGGGTGGATGTTACTGTTGCTTTTAGCCCCAGGAGGACATCTCCTCCAGCTGGCTTATCGACACACGACTGTGTCCTGTTTGCCAAGGGAGTTATCCCTCTCACCACGACCAGCAGCACGAACGTATCCGGATTTCAGGGTTATTTCCCTTCTTCGGCGTTCGACAGCTGATGACCTTGGTGAGAGAGAAAAACCTGGCAAAATCTTATATCTTCTTTTCCAGTGACATTCTTCACTGATATTGAAAAGGTGAAAACAAGCAATGTTAATCCTCTAAATGAAGTATTAACAGTAACTGCACGATAAAGTGTAGTATATTGCCACTTAAGTGTGGCTGACCCCTAGGGGTGGATGTTACTGTTGCTTTTAGCCCCAGGAGGACATCTCCTCCAGCTGGCTTATCGACACACGACTGTGTCCTGTTTGCCAAGGGAGTTATCCCTCTCACCACGACCAGCAGCACGAACGTATCCGGATTTCAGGGTTATTTCCCTTCTTCGGCGTTCGACAGCTGATGACCTTGGTGAGAGAGAAAAACCTGGCAAAATCTTATATCTTCTTTTCCAGTGACATTCTTCACTGATATTGAAAAGGTGAAAACAAGCAATGTTAATCCTCTAAATGAAGTATTAACAGTAACTGCACGATAAAGTGTAGTATATTGCCACTTAAGTGTGGCTGACCCCTAGGGGTGGATGTTACTGTTGCTTTTAGCCCCAGGAGGACATCTCCTCCAGCTGGCTTATCGACACACGACTGTGTCCTGTTTGCCAAGGGAGTTATCCCTCTCACCACGACCAGCAGCACGAACGTATCCGGATTTCAGGGTTATTTCCTGGGGCTAAAAGCAACAGTAACATCCACCCCTAGGGGTCAGCCACACTTAAGTGGCAATATACTACACTTTATCGTGCAGTTACTGTTAATACTTCATTTAGAGGATTAACATTGCTTGTTTTCACCTTTTCAATATCAGTGAAGAATGTCACTGGAAAAGAAGATATAAGATTTTGCCAGGTTTTTCTCTCTCACCAAGGTCATCAGCTGTCGAACGCCGAAGAAGGGAAATAACCCTGAAATCCGGATACGTTCGTGCTGCTGGTCGTGGTGAGAGGGATAACTCCCTTGGCAAACAGGACACAGTCGTGTGTCGATAAGCCAGCTGGAGGAGATGTCCTCCTGGGGCTAAAAGCAACAGTAACATCCACCCCTAGGGGTCAGCCACACTTAAGTGGCAATATACTACACTTTATCGTGCAGTTACTGTTAATACTTCATTTAGAGGATTAACATTGCTTGTTTTCACCTTTTCAATATCAGTGAAGAATGTCACTGGAAAAGAAGATATAAGATTTTGCCAGGTTTTTCTCTCTCACCAAGGTCATCAGCTGTCGAACGCCGAAGAAGGGAAATAACCCTGAAATCCGGATACGTTCGTGCTGCTGGTCGTGGTGAGAGGGATAACTCCCTTGGCAAACAGGACACAGTCGTGTGTCGATAAGCCAGCTGGAGGAGATGTCCTCCTGGGGCTAAAAGCAACAGTAACATCCACCCCTAGGGGTCAGCCACACTTAAGTGGCAATATACTACACTTTATCGTGCAGTTACTGTTAATACTTCATTTAGAGGATTAACATTGCTTATATATATATATTTATATATATATAATTCATGCGTATGTGTGTGTGTGAATAAGTGATTTTGTGTGCATGTGTGTACGTATATGTGAATGTATGTATATATGTATATGTGGATATGTATAATGTATATTTATGTACATGTATTATATATATACATACAAACATACATGCACACACATAACACACACACAAGCACACAAACAAACCTATATATACATATATATATATATATATATATATATATATATATATAATGATGCAAGTCGGTAACCTTTGCTTTGAATAAACATCGATAGACTAAAGAGGTGGCTTCCATGCATGGACAATTACCAGTTTTATTCAAAAAACATTGTTCCATCCTCCGCATATATGTGCAAAAGTATACGAATGTTATGTCTGATCCCATATTGTGTATGTGTGTGTCTGTGTGTGTGCGCGCGTGTATGTGTGTTTATATACATACATACATACACACATACATATGTCTGCGTGTGTACTATATCATATATACAGAGAGTTAATGATGCATCTGCAAGGGAAACCTTTCAGGAAAAATATCACACAGTCATGAGCGTTAAGTCAAAACCAAAACCACAGTAAGAAGACATAGAAGATATAAAACAATTTCAATATGTTTTATAATTCAGCATTGCATAAAGATCTCACAATGTTAGATTCTAATGTAAACTCTACAGACAAAACGCCGACATTATAAGTCACTCTGGCATTGGTGGAATATATGAAGTAGATCAATAAATCATTATTTTTTCTCAAAGAAGCGATTTAGTATTCAACGACACTCTTTTCCTGGAACCGTCAAGAGAATTACTTCCGTGGAAGAGCCCGCTCTACATAATAAAAAATACCCATCATATTATATATTGATAAACCAAAGGCATAGAAACTTTGTGAAACATTCTATCAAGCAAAATATCTGTTCCAACTATGAATGTGACATATAATTTACAAATCAAATTCAAGAAAATAAAAATCATTAGCAGATGAGGTAATTAAACACCTAAAACAAATAGAATCCAGGTAGACATAAATTTAAGAAATACATAGAATACAGAAACCACACAATAATGAACAAAAAGAAGAAAAACGGCACATGATTAGATTTTTCATGCAAACAATATTAATTGAAAAGAGGGAAATATGATAAAAGATATCTTCCAACTTTTATCTGTTTCAGTCTTTAGGCTGAGTATCACCTTGGAGAATTTTTAGTCGTATGAAGCTACTCCAGTACTTTTTTGCTTTTTTTCTCTTTCGAAACTTGGTATCAGTTTTATTTGCTCAACCGTTGAGTTAGACACGCAAACACACCAATAATGTTTCTCAAGCGTTGATGGGGGACAAGCACAGACACACACGCACACACACACACGCACGCACGCACACACACAGACACACATATATAGATATATATATAGATATATATATATATATATATATATATATATATATACGCCGGACTTCTCTAGGTTTCCCTCTACCAATACACTCACAAGGCTTTCGTCGGCCCGAGGCTATAGTGGAAGACAAATATGACCAAGGTACCACGCAGTGAGAGCGAATTTCGATCAATGTGGCTGGGAAGCAAACCTTTTACTATACAGCCACGCCTGCACCTGGATAACTATTTAAATTTTAGTAAAACTGGAGGACATACAAACATTTACATCAAAGTTAGAGATGACGCTTCAAATGAAAAGCTGTAGGAAAGAACTAATTAAATAATTGCATGGTCAACGCCATGTAGTTAAATTAAAAAGCCTTAATAAGCAGCATAGATTAAAACAAATGTACAGTAAAAATAAACATGTTAGGAGTGGTTCTGTGGGAAGTAGCTTGCTTACCAACCACATGGTTCCGGGTTCAGTCCCACTGCGTGGCACCATGGGCAAGTGTCTTCTACTATAGCCTCGGGCCGACCAAAGCCTTGTGAGTGGATTTGGTGGACGGAAACTGAAAGAAGCCCATCGTATATATGTATATATATATATATATATATATATATATATATGTATGTACGTGAATGTGTATGTGTTTGTGTGTCTGTGTTTGTCTCCCCCCCCCCAACATCGCTTGACAACCGATGCTAGTGTCTTTACGCCCCCGTAACTTAGCGGTTCGGCAAAAGAAACCGATAGAATAAGTACTAGGTTTACAAAGAATAAGTCCTGGGGTCGATTTGCTATACTAAAGGTGCTGCTCCAGCATGGCCATCGTCAAATGACTGAAACAAGTAAAAGAGTAAAGATTAAATAGTACGTTCACAAATACCAAATGCATACGTTAATAAAGTGGCAATATTAAGACCAAAAATGGAAATGTACAGTTTGATCGTCATATGCATTTAAATTAATTGAATGCATACACGGTGATGAGAATAGATCTATTTAGGAGATGCTAACGGAAAGAAAATATTATTAATAGTAGAAAAGGTAAACATTCTTCAAAATATGGAAAGATAACTGGGCGTAATTAATATGAAATAACTAGCATCTAGTCAAAGTAACAAACGTTTGTAATGCAGTATTAAAGATTGGATAGGACCAATCAAAATCCTTGTTCCATTACTAAAGAAACACGAGTGCACCTTATTTAAGTCCATAATCTTGTGTCATATGACTAGAATACTTAGCATTCAGCAAAAAAATTACAGCAAGAATATATGAAGAAATGCATTAACTGCAAACTGATTTAAACACCAGTAATTGAAAAGTATTAAGGAATATTTAACCTAAGAACCATACGTGAATGAACTCTAAACATTAATCAAGAAATTTACATATTCTTCATACATTATAGCGAGGGTATTTGACAGAGCAAACTATTAAAAGGTTATTAGATACTAAAAAGAACTCAGGATAGGTGATAACGACTTTCAAATAATGATAAAACGTATGCTAGGCGGAAACAACACTGGTAAGAACTAAGAAGGCAAAATCTCACAGTATAATTGAAGAGAGTGGGGTAAAGACGTTATTAACTTGACCTAAAGATGACCTAAAGGACATGGAATGGAAATGCATATGTGGAAAATAAAATGAATGATAATCATCAAGAATAGCTACCAAAACTAAATTTTCAGGGAAAGCGAACAAAACACATACCAAACGTAATATAACTGGGATATATGCAGTCAGAACACAGAAATGGAAAGAAGGTTTAAGTTAGCTAGAATGCTATTTAGAAAATTGCCAAACATATATCGAAAAACATTAATATTGGAATCAGAAAACAGATTATTAAAATGTTACGTATGGCCTTCTCTATTCTATGAAGCAGAAATATCATCAAATAGATTACAATCCCTTGAGGTGTGGGGCAGAGAGAAGACTTTTGACAATATGGACAGAACACCTAATGAAATACCAAGAGTGGCAAAAAAATAATAATGATTTGTCCGACAACAAAGACAGGAAATTAAAATATTTTGGAGTCGTAATTAGAAAATATTGCTTACAAACAGTTAACAGAGAAGTAAAATGAATTGCTAATATCTAAGATCAGCACAAGAAAGATTGATACATAAATGTGCGTCAGCTAAGTTATAGATAACTAAGTCATTGCCTCTAAGCGCTTTTCGCTCCTTTAACCCTTTATATAATTTATATATTTATATATTTCAGTTCGTTTGTTTCCATTCTTAACATACTTTGCTCTTCTCTTAACTTCCGCCAACTTCTTCTTCAGCTAACCTATTTCTCATTCCCAAGAATAACCTCCATTCACCTCATCCTTATCTACATACACACACACATCATCATCATCATCATCATCATCATCCATCCCAAATAAATTACAGACCTGTTTCAAGGATCATTACAATCATTTTTGTTGATCCAACCCGTCTTATTTAAGCCAATTCCTTCCGCACTTTGTAGAGTTATATACTTAAGAATTAGCCTTCGTCTCACAGCATGAACAAGCAACTACCAGCCAAATTTCAAACCTGCCAACAAAATTACAATACATATTAAACTCCCTCACATCTGCTGAGATCATTGTTCAGTCAATATCCAATGTTTTTATGTAGTTATTTTCACTCATTGATAACTATATACAGTAAATTACACGCTTATGCATTAACGGATTAATATTGATTTCAGATTTTGGCACAAAGCCAGCAATTTCGAAGGTTCAACTGGTACTTAGTTTATCAATGCTGGCAGGATGAAAGGCAACGTCTATTTCGGCGGAATTTGAACTCAGATGTGAAGACGGTTGAAATGCCGCTAAGGATTTTGCACGGCGTGCTAACGACTCTGCCAATAATAACGGATTGATATTCAGAAGGAAGGTGTATAGTGATATTTAGACAGTGTAAACCACTATCAAGAGACTGAAAACAAGAGCAGGTCTGCAGACAAGTTTTGATATTTTTGTATGGTTATTATTATTGGCTTGTCCTGAACCAGGTATCATCCCACTGAGTCGGGTGACATAGATTCCGTTTGATCTTCTCTTCAACTGTTTCAAGTAATTAACTTTTAAAATATGTGAGTAAAGGTTTTGTATTGCAGTAGAGCAGACGAACGTTGATAAATGAAAAATGAATAATCTAAATCTATTTCTGATCGAGACTAAAATAATAGATATTGACGACACGGAAGAAGTAGTGGACACAAAGCAAGTAGTGAGGATGCGAATAATCGGAAGTACCAGAGTGGAGCTAGAACAAGATTAGCGTGGTCCTAGAAGCAGATGCTTTTTTATTGTTAGTACAAAACCCGAAGAGAAGATGCTTCATGGCCATACTCCAGATTTTGCATTGTGTTTCTGAGCAACATATTAATCATCAGTCGAGTATTCTTTCATTGAATACAGCCTGCCATGTAAGTGTGTGCGCGTGTGCGTGTGTGTGCGTGCATGTGCGTGTGTGCGTGCGTGTGCGTGTGCGCGTGTGTGTTGTAGCCTCTTCTTACCGAATTTAGAAGCAATAGTCCATTGTGAATTTCGGTTTTGAGAGTTCATTATTTAAGCAAATGAAGTATTTCAGGCTCTGAATAAAGAGAGTCATTGTGTCATTATCATTAATACGTTGAGCATAGAGAATTACTTGGAGAGATCCTTTGTTAAGGTGAAGCGTTGTAATTGAAGCAGCCGTATTCAGTGAGTTGCGATATTTTCTTGATGTCGTCTTTTTGCTGCGAATGAAGACAAAATTTGCATTAAACTCATGAAAAATGATTTTGAAGTCTCTAATCGCAGGATCAGAAAGGGGTACTTGTATGTGATACTTAGGAGCAGAAGATTGGAAAGGAATAATAGGTAGCACAATCTACACAGGAGAGGGCGTTGTTGGAAGTGATGCCATGTAGGTAGGTGATTTACGAAATGAAGAGTGGGAGAGGAAGACAAAAATAAGCCCTGTGATATATCTTTTTGGTTTGTTGGAAGAAAAGATCAATGAAACGGAAAGTGATGATAGTTTTGAAGTAAAATGCTAGATAAAGTCTTTAATCCTACCAACAATGAGATTGTGAAGAAGTATATAGTTCATCGTCCATGATGAAAACACTAAATATACAAAGAATTGTTTGCATCCTTTTCTGATTGGGATATAAATAGTAATCGAATAGTAATCACTATATGAAAAGGAGAATAAAACAGTAAAGGAAGATTTGCTTTCACAGTGAAAGAAATTTCCCAATTGCAATGCGCTATCACTGGATATTCCTCTACTTGCCGCTACTCTCGCATTTCTAGGGTACATATCAATGTGCGCCACTGCTAAATTTTGAAGTTCAAATGTAATGCGTGACCCAGTTGTTCTTCCACTGCATGTCTTAAACTGAGCCGTCCGGGTGACATTAAAAGACAAGCAAAAATATTAATTAAAGGATGCGATAAATTTTGTGCTTTCTGGTCCATAAACATCACTAGGTTATAATGCACTTAGTTTTTCATCTAAAACCTGGCGATAGCTGGCTTTTCTAAGTAAAATATTTGTAGGTTTTGTTATGCCGCCTTCATTTAACTATGTCGAACTTATAAACTTGCCAAAACTCTTCGACATAAGTATCTTCCAAAATATACTTCACAAAAGCCGCCATTGTCCCTCTAAAGACTCAAGCCGGCATGCCTGAACGTCCCAATGTCTGGCTCAGTGGTGCCTTTGAGAACTTTTACACCAACCTAAGCAATGTTGGATATTTTCACATGCTCCTACTATTCAGTACGTCAAAGTATAGAAGATTAGCGTGCGAGATACGGTTGAAAACGTTGCTGACGTCGGATGTAATACCAATGGTTTTAAAAAATTCCTCGAAGGTGACAGCGCATCAATGTACTATGCAGGAGAGAGGCTGTACGGGTTGGGCGTGGTTTTACGAAACTAATGGTCAACATATTGAAGAAGTTTGTTGTTAATAGTCGTCTTCATCACGTTTGAGTGAAGTAGCATCTTACGAAGTTTGATTAAACCAGGTGATGCGATAAGCATACCTATACTCTTGAGGAAACAAAGGAACAAAATAGTTTATCAGACAATGCGTTATCGATTACTTTGCAGAACACTCACCAGTCCTTTTCTCTATTTACATCGAAACTTCAAGAAGAAAATAAGAAGGTGTTCTGAAAAGAATCAGTAGAATCAGTGAAAGTGCTCTGGTTAAAAATCTATAAGTAGTTTTAATGTTTGTAAACTTCTCGAAAGCTTCCGAGGTAAAATCTAGCAATTTTTTCTCACATAAGATATACCTGAAGATGTAATAAAAGTATAGAGATTTTCACAGACTGAACCACATAAATTCTCATCTGGCAAGTGCAAAATTTACAAGAGATAATATAGAACATATTTTTCTCATTAAAAAATATAACAACAACGGTCTCCAGATATACTTTAAGAATTGTCTATCTATATTCTTTCACCATTGAGAAAGATTTAACTGAAATTATGAATTATCAGATTTCAGATGTGCATTTATTTTAAAGCAGTGACTTGTATAAAATGACATTTTTGAAAGTAAAACTTTGAAAGCTTTCTTGCTTAATTTAATACTTACATGTATACACACATATGTATTTCAATACATGCGTACATACATACATACATACATACATACATACATACATACATACATACATACATACACACACATATACATACATACACACATTGTTCCAAACACACATGCGGGTGTGTTTGTGTGTGCGACTGGAGTTCAATCTCATTCTACATACTTTCACTCTCAAATTAAAACAAATGATCTTTAGAGTAAATAAGTGAAATTCAAATTCAAATAAACGACTTCCAAATTGAAACACATGAATCTCAAAACAATTGAACTTGAATTTAAAGAACTTTAATCCAAATCAGATGGACTTTTATTTAAAACAAATAAATACTAATTTAAAATATATGAAATTCATATAACAATAAGAAATGCAAGGTTAAAAACATTGCTTACAAATAAAATATTAAGCTTTGTTGAAAGTCATATTCTCAGATTCAATGAAGATTTTCTTGTATCTTAGAGCATATAATTGTAGAAGTAAAGCAGCACAGGACAAAGTATGTTATTACATACGCCTCAGCATGACTCCATTTATTGATTAGATTAGGATCGACTAAATGAGGGCCACCATCGCTAAGTATAACCTAATCTTCAAATTTTATCCTTTAAAATTAAATATAGATGAATGTATATGGTACAATAATATGTCGTCTCTGCGCTAAATTTCGCACCTTCCCAAATATGTATGAATAAATTTCATTCTCAAAATGGTGCTGAATGACCAGGCAGCTGCAATGGGCTAACAAGTTTGACATATGAATAAGCAAAGTTAAGGATTCCTTTTATCACCCCCTCATTTTCCATAGGGATAGCAGTGCTTCAACTAAATAGTTCAGGTTTGGGACCATTGAAGGATACAGACAGCAAAACTACCCAAGTTCTGAGCATAGATGGTCGTCGCCGAGGAACTGCGACTGTGTACATTTGCAGTTTGTATTTACTTGTCATATCACCTTATCTCCCTCACTAGTCGACATGGCGGCGTGCTTTCGTGTAATAGTGAACAGCAGTAGAATTGCAGAACTAATATATTTCTTAGCCTACGCTTTGTTACTATTGTACAAGGCGAGTGGAGAACAAGCCACACTTTTTAAAATGCAGATAGCTCAAAGACTTGTGAGTGGATTTGGTAGACGGAAACTGAAAGAATCCCGTCGTAGAAATATATAGATATGTATGATTATATAATATCTAGTTGTGTGTGTATCTTTGTCTCTGTGTCTGCGCCCCCCACCGCTTTACAACCGATGTTAATGCGCTTATGTTCTCGTAACTTGGCAGTTTGGCAAAAGAGAAGGATAGAATAAGTAGAGGGCTTTAATAAAAATAAGTACTGGGGTCGACACATTCGACAAAAATACTTCAGGCTGCAATATTTCAACAAAAAGGACAAATAAAATTAATATAAACAGCAGGTTGCAGTGTTTCACCAAAGCGGAGAATTATAATTCCCACTAAATGTGACTATGGTGTTAACATTTACATTGCTAGAAATGAGGGCTAAAATGCTCTAATGTTGTAGTTAACCCACTTGAATAAAAACATATTCACTAACATGGACCCGAATCGTCCGAAAAGTATCGATCGAGAATTCTTAATACTGACGTCATTTTCGGCAATTTCCATTACCTCATCAGTTAAGCGCACGCGATATCGGCTTTTTTTCGGACAAGCTTCTCTATTAGAATATGTTTTTGTGATTCAAATTAATGGATGATTTAGTGATTCGCTAATGTGTTTACATAAAATTAATATAAACAGCAAGATACAAAAAGGAGAATTATAATTATCACTAAGTGTGACTAGTGTGAGTACATTGCTAGAAATACATACATACATACATGCATATTTATTTTTTCACGCACACATATATGTGTATGTATGTGTATATATGTATATAACCTGTTGGTCAAGTTCCCTATATATAACTACATGAAATTACATTGAAGACAAGAGAAATGTTAACTAAAACAAAATCATGAGAAACGAGAATAAAACGCATGCATAAATTTGTGGAATTTTCAATGAATTTTTCAAATATATGTATAACTATACATCAAGTAACAATACAACTAACATTAAAACTAACATGGGTTTGTTTCGTGACTATATTACGAACCATGGTGAGAACTGAGAACACGATTATTCAGCATATAAGCTCATAAGAATTTCAACTGATACAGACAAGTAGATAGATAGATAGATAGATAGATAGATAGATAGATAGATAGATAGATAGATAGATAGATAGATAGATAGATAGACAGACAGACAGATAGATAGATAGATAGATAGATAGATAGATAGATAGATAGATAGATAGATAGATAATTATAAGTATGCAAAATTATTGTAATAATGCCAAGATTAATACCAGGAGAGATTCGTGACTACATCAACGAAATCTGGTGTAAAATAAGCACACTATTGTTCAAAATAAAGGACATAAAAACTTCTCTATACAGTATATATAAATATGTGAAATTTACTACAGAGCTAACATTATGGCAGACCGGTTTCACGTTAGCTTTAGAACCAGTAGCAAAAGCTAAATAAAAATCGGGAATATTAGATGCGGTGACGAACAGAAATTATTGTACGTGTATACCTATATATATATACCCGATAAAAGAGCACACTCAGAAAGTGAAACTGACAGGTATATTTTTTATACTGTCGAGTAGGTCATTCCTGTTTAGCTTATGTATCCGGTCAAACATGCCGACTATTTCACACAGTCCTGCTTACAGATATTTAACTCTTTTTTAAACCGGTTAAAGTAAAATAAGCAGAGTGTGTCAATAGAATTTCGGATATTAAATGTTTTTACAAAAATGCGAAAATAAGCATTTTAGCCTCTTGTTCTATATTATAACTATTTCGGAGTGACATTTCATAAGTTTATCCGTACATATTCTTTATTACTTTAGGCACAAGGCCCGAAATTTTGTGGGAGGTGGGCAGTCGATTAGATTTTCCCCAGTACGCAACTGGTGCTTAATTTATCGACTCCGAAAGGATGAAAGGCAAAGTAGACCTCGGCGGAATTTGAACTCAGAACGTAATACTGCTAAGCATTTCACCCGGCGTGCTTACGTTTCTGCCAGCTCCCCGCCTTCTTATCTGTATATATTAAAATACAGAGCATTTCCTCAGAACAGGGATTGCAAGATCTGCAAAATGTTTTGAACAGATATGAATTTTCTTTATTACTGTGCATATGAATCTGGATTGCACTTTTCCTTCCTTAAGTTTCCAGATTAGGTCTGCGAGATATGTGCAGGGCCCATTGTTAATGTTTTTGAATGATGCAATGTGGTTCCGATATCGATGCTTGAAGCAAAAGGCGTTGATACTATTATATAAACACATGCAGCTGCTAGCGTCCTAACTACACATTTGCACATTACGTTCTTACGAGGACATTCATTTTGCTGGGGTCGTGCTTTCTGTCCTTGGAGTTACAATTCTTTATCACTCTATTTTCTACTTGTTAGCAACCAGTCTTTCTTCTATTTATAATTTTTCCTTTATTGTTTCTGTGGTTGTTATTATTGTTGTTGATATTCCCTTCTTTACTATCCATGTTGCTGCTCCTAGTACTACTATTATTGAGATTTTCAACATTACCTTTATTATTCAAATTATTTTTACTTACGTCCAGATTATTATTTTTATTACAATTATTTCGGCAGGTTTGATTACCTTCTTCCTTATTATTGTAATCCTTATTTGAAGGATTATTTCCATTTTTACACCTACTAATGGTGTTAGTGATCTCCTGGTTTGACATACTATTATTCAGTTTATGAATGTGGTATTCTAAGTTATTAGCTGTTGCGTACGCCTGTTAAAGATACTGTTCTGTTAGAACAGTCTTTGCGACTGTATTTACCACAATAGAAACCCTCATATGGGCTTTTGTTACAGAATGGAGGCTTGTTTGTTTACGTTGCCAGTGGGAGGATAAACCCCCACCAACTCTGGCGCTGAGACCACCAGACCACGTGATTTCGATCTCCTTTGATTTCATCGGTGATGGACGCTCGAACGCTAGAGATAGAAGTGACTCACCACCCCTGTCCCTCGCTAATTTATATTTTTAATAAGCTAACTTGCTAATCGCGACACCGGTACTTGTTCTGGCACTGATTTTATATATATCGCTTACGGGGAGATAAATTGCTTCTATCTCTAACGTTCATCTCCGATGAAATCAAAGAAAATTGAAATCACGTGATACTGTGGTCTCAGCGCTGGAGTTGGTAAGGAGTTATCTTCCCGCTGGTGATATAAACAGACAACCGTGCATTCTGCACCAAAAGCTTATATGAGGGTTCCTTTCATGGTAAATACTACAGTAAACTCTTTTCTAACATAATATACACGTTTAAGTTTAAGTGGGAATAAATATTATCTCTCGGCATTAATACTGCCTCTGTTGCTAGCATACATTTCTTAAAGATATCGTGGTACTAGATTTAGGAGACTGCCTGTCCAATGCAGAAACATAAGTCCCCAGCAATCTTACATGATACATGTAATACGAAAATTGTTTTAAGCCACAAAGCATTGCATCCTTTATACTTGTTGTTCGGTCTATTATGACTAGTATAATCTATGTTAAGGTCACTATCTAAGCAATTTCAGTTAAATTAGACCTATTTGATCCACTAGTTTTACTTACTGTATCGTGTTCTCCCTTTCTTGGATTGAGATGACCACTTTCACCTATTTCGTGTTTACAATTTCTTCTACTAATGTATGGTCTTGTGTTGTTATTCTTGTTGCTATATATTTCAAATAGATTATTTAATTTTGTCAGTACACCTGGCCACTAGGTGATGCTACACTGTAATATATGGTTAAATATTTCATTTGCCGAAAGTCTAGATATTCGATCGGATATATTGATATATATGTATAATGAATGATAAAACGAATGGTCTACACCTAGTAGTTTACTGGTAAAGCAAGGTCACTTTCACAGTGATTGCCAGGTATATGGCAAAGGAAAGACGGAAGATGGAATATACGAGAATTTATAATTAATCACGACAATTGTTTCGACTCATCTAGCATCGATTCCTCTTGGGTGGAACACTCAACAATTGGCTCATGAGCATCCAGTGGTGCAGATGTCTCTCGTCGGGTGATAAATAAATGCAACTCGTTAAAATGACTGTTCTTCAATGTAATTTTCCATTTTGTAGAGAGGAAAGTAGCCAGACAGAGGAAATATCTTCATTTATATAGAAGATCAAAAATAAAATTGCAGATGACAAATAGAGAAACGAACACGTAATCCAGCGAGAAAAGTATTAGAAATAACCGTTAACAAATATGGATGTATAAACGCCCTTGGGCAAGCTTCATGGCGCGGGTACAGCCGCTCATACAAGCATCCGCAAAAATGTGAGCATACGCACATGTGATCCTCTATATGAATGAAGATATTTACTCTGCCTGGTTGCTTTTCTTTCTACAAAACGGAACGTTACATTGCGAAACAGTCATTTTAACGAGTTGTATTTATTTATCACCCGACAAGATACATCTGCACCACCGAATGCTCCTGAACCAGTTGTTGAGTGTCCCACCCAAGAGGCGTCGATGCTAGATGAGTCGAAACAATTGTCGTGATTAATAATAAATTCTCGTATATTCCATCTTCCAGCTTTCATTTGCCATATATATATATATATATATATATATATATATATATATATATATATAATTATGTGTATTTCTTCTATCTTAATGAATAAAAATTCTTCTGATAGAATAAATGGTTTAATAGAAACCAATGTAGCAAAGAACACAAAATAACTGTGGTTTAGTTCCTGTTTTTAAGGCAGGAACTCCTTGAAATTTTGGGTATTTGAGTATATTTAAGAATTTAAGGATTGGAGAAAACGCATGTTATAATTGCATACTTTATTCCTACATATGTTTCAAAGGATTACAACCTGTGTGATCCATAGGGATCTTTGATATTAAAATTGTAACCTTCTCATCAGGGAAAGCATGGGAATCATCTTAAACGTAAGACATTATGACCGATTATCTTACGTTTAAGATGATTCCCATGCTTTCCCTGATGAGAAGGTTACAATTTTAATATCAAAGATCCCTATGGATCACACAGGTTGTAATCCTTTGAAACATATGTAGGAATAAAGTATGCAATTATAACATGCGTTTTCTCCAATCCTTAAATTCTTTTATATATATATATATATATATATATATATATATATATATATATATATATATATATATATATATATGTATATAGATATAAGCAATGTTAATTCTCTAAATGAAGTATTAACAGTAACTGCACGATAAAGTGTAGTATATTGCCACTTAAGTGTGGCTGACCCCTAGGGGTGGATGTTACTGTTGCTTTTAGCCCCAGGAGGACATCTCCTCCAGCTGGCTTATCGACACACGACTGTGTCCTGTTTGCCAAGGGAGTTATCCCTCTCACCACGGCCAGCAGCACGAACGTATCCGGATTTCAGGGTTATTTCCCTTCGTCGGCGCTCGACAGCTGATGACCTTGGTGAGAGAGAAAAACCTGGCAAATCTTATATCTTCTTTTCCAGTGGCATTCTTCACTGATATTGAAAAGGTGAAAACAAGCAATGTTAATTCTCTAAATGAAGTATTAACAGTAACTGCACGATAAAGTGTAGTATATTGCCACTTAAGTGTGGCTGACCCCTAGGGGTGGATGTTACTGTTGCTTTTAGCCCCAGGAGGACATCTTCTCCAGCTGGCTTATCGACACACGACTGTGTCCTGTTTGCCAAGGGAGTTATCCCTCTCACCACGGCCAGCAGCACGAACGTATCCGGATTTCAGGGTTATTTCCCTTCGTCGGCGCTCGACAGCTGATGACCTTGGTGAGAGAGAAAAACCTGGCTAAAAGCAACAGTAACATCCACCCCTAGGGGTCAGCCACACTTAAGTGGCAATATACTACACTTTACCGTGCAGTTACTGTTAATACTTCATTTGGAGAATTAACATTGCTTGTTTTCACCTTTTCAATATCAGTGAAGAATGCCACTGGAAAAGAAGATATAAGATTTGCCAGGTTTTTCTCTCTCACCAAGGTCATCAGCTGTCGAGCGCCGACGAAGGGAAATAACCCTGAAATCCGGATACGTTCGTGCTGCTGGCCGTGGTGAGAGGGATAACTCCCTTGGCAAACAGGACACAGTCGTGTGTCGATAAGCCAGCTGGAGGAGATGTCCTCCTGGGGCTAAAAGCAACAGTAACATCCACCCCTAGGGGTCAGCCACACTTAAGTGGCAATATACTACACGTTATCGTGCAGTTACCGTTAATACTTCATTTAGAGAATTAACATTGCTTGTTTTCACCTTTTCAATATCAGTGAAGAATGCCACTGGAAAAGAAGATATAAGATTTGCCAGGTTTTTCTCTCTCACCAAGGTCATCAGCTGTCGAGCGCCGACGAAGGGAAATAACCCTGAAATCCGGATACGTTCGTGCTGCTGGCCGTGGTGAGAGGGATAACTCCCTTGGCAAACAGGACACAGTCGTGTGTCGATAAGCCAGCTGGAGGAGATGTCCTCCTGGGGCTAAAAGCAACAGTAACATCCACCCCTAGGGGTCAGCCACACTTAAGTGGCAATATACTACACTTTATCGTGCAATTACTGTTAATACTTCATTTAGAGAATTAACATTGCTTGTTTTCACCTTTTCAATATCAGTGAAGAATGCCACTGGAAAAGAAGATATTCGATTTGCCAGGTTTTTCTCTCTCACCAAGGTCATCAGCTGTCGAGCGCCGACGAAGGGAAATAACCCTGAAATCCGGATACGTTCGTGCTGCTGGCCGTGGTGAGAGGGATAACTCCCTTGGCAAACAGGACACAGTCGTGTGTCGATAAGCCAGCTGGAGGAGATGTCCTCCTGGGGCTAAAAGCAACAGTAACATCCACCCCTAGGGGTCAGCCACACTTAAGTGGCAATATACTACACTTTATCGTGCAGTTACTGTTAATACTTCATTTAGAGAATTAAGTGGCAATATACTACACTTTATATATATATATATATATATATATATATATATATATATATATATATATGTATATATATATATATATATATATATATATATATATATATATATATGGAGATTAAAAGAGGAAGAAATGTTGTTGTATCAAGTGAAAATAGCAGGAAGAACCTGGGTTATAGTAGAACGGATGTAGGCGTGTAAGTTGGCTTAGCCGAGAGGAGAATAGATATAAAAAATTCACACGATCCCCATTTCTTCTGAACTATAAAGAAAAAAGGTTTAATGCTGCTCTCACGATAGAAAATCCGATTTCGCAATATGTCCCCCACCTTCCTTTTTCGGATTATAGGACGAAAATTTTATACATATGTATGGCTGGCTTCTGATTGCCGCTGCCATCGCACCATGGGACGTAACTCTTCTTACGTCAAGGAAAATGTTACAACTTTTCATCGTTTTAGTTTCATTCCACTTTTTGTTATCACTGACCAAACTAGGATTGTTTATTTACCTCTACCATAAATAAACGACAGGAATATCCACAAGATAATGTGGATCTCCTCGGATGGTGAATCAAACCTGAGATAGACTGTATCTACATTAGCAGACGATGGCGGTCGTCGCTGCTGGATGTTTGAAGTTACAGAGGAGCAGATGTTGGATCGGTCTACAATGTGGCTGTCGGAAAAGTCCTGTTAAAGCTGTAAAGGAAAAAAAGTGGACAAGAAACACAAATCGTTTGAGGTAGTGAAACTTAAGGACTTGGAAAGACACCTACGCCGTCAGTTCGAGGTGAGTTACTGGTTTGAAGCTCTGCATCATGCTAACGATATTGAGGTGCAGTGGTAGCTGTTTCAGCAGGCAGTAACAGGAAGTGCAAGTGTCACTTTAGGCAGGAGAAGAGGTTATAACAAAGAGATGTGGATTACAGCAGAAACTTGTAACTTTGAAAAGAAACAGACCAAATTCAAACAGAATTTAACTAATTAGTGCAGTTCTACGGCGAAGACTGAGCGAGAAATGAAGAAAATGTGCGGAAGAGACGAGAAGTAGTTGCTAGAAAAGAAAGTATGAAAACTCAAGAAGCCGAAGGCAGAAATGACTCGCAAACTCTATGTAAGATAGTGTGCGAGCTAACAAGTGCGTGTACCGATCAAAGCTAAGAATTTGTGTATGTGTGTATGTGTGTGTGTGTGTGTGTGTGTGTGTGTGTGTGTGTGTGTGTGTGTGTTTGTGTGCGCGCATGTGTGTGTCTGCGTGCCTTTGTGTGTGGGGTATATATATATATATATATATATATATATATATATATATATATATATATAATTCACCGTCAATAAACAGTGACGAAGGGTGCAGGGTGCACCAGCATTGCATTGCTAGAAGTAAAAGTCAAAGAATTCTTTAGCCACAGAAAGCACATATTCTATTTATTGATAGAGTAGAATTTAACATCACCGCCCACAATGGAGTTAACATTACTGATGAGCATTAAATTTCATGCGTACTTGGCATGCCAATCTAATACCACTCAATTGTGGTGAGAAGGTTGTCTCCCCTGTCAGTAAATAGAAAATGCACACTTAGTGGCTAAAGAGTTCGTTGACTCTTATTTCTGCAATCCTGGTGCTCCACGTACCTTTGTCACTGTTTAGTGACGGTGTATTATTTCCTTCTTGGTTTTGAATTGCGTCTAGTCACCTTAATTAGTTTATAGACATACATATGTGTGCATGTGTGTGTGTATGTATGTATGTATGTATGTATGTATGTATGTACGTATTGCCTCAATTTTGCTATAAACGCACTAATAAATCTGTGTTTGAGATATAGGCTCTGAATATTTCCGCAAATATTCAATATCAAGGTGAAAATCTGTGCTTCTAAGATAATTCTGACATACTTGCACTGATGAAGCTCTACGAAACAAATATTTAGAATAAAACAAAAGCTATTCAACAAAACATAAGAAAATAGCTACTAAACCCAAACATAGAAGCCATATAAAGATATATAATCAAATTCAGACAAGAAACTAGACATATCGCAAATAAACCATAAATGACTCATAAAGCTTCAATCAATTGTATACTACATATGAACACATTTTCGAAAATCTCATTAAACAAACAATACAGTATTAAATTTAATAACGTTCTTATCAATCACAACGCAGATGCTTAGAAAGTTGTGAACATTCTATTATCGTCGGATGTGATTCACAAATTTGACTGCAAATATAAAATTTGCGCAATTCACAATTTTTGCCGCTATACTGGCCATACAAGCACTCACTTGCCCGTCAGTTAATCATGCAGATGAAATTGCAATGTAGAGCATTACAAAACATAAAACAAAACTTGAGAATAAGACAAACAATTCTATTTTATACACAATTTGACACACAACTAGTGAATAAATTATAAAAGCTCAGTACAATGCTAAAATCACCACAGTCATATCGTATGCTAATTAAAGCAAAAACTGTTCTATATGTATTGAAATAAAACAGCTTTTTCATGCTCAGTCATAGCTGCAATATCTCTTTTGAGAAAGAATCACACCTAATGAAACTGGTCAATAAAACACAGCAACATCTCACAGCAACTCCAAACAACTGGAAGATAAAACTGTGACAGGTGAAACAAATTTTGTCTTAAAATATAGCCATGAAAAATTCGTATGAAAGCGTGAATGCAAAAATTATGTGTGTGTGTGTGTATATATATATATATATATATATATATATATATATATATATATATATATATATATATATATATATACACACAAAGTATGGGGGTTTAGTTCACAGGTAATCTAAACGATTAGGTACGCTAGGTAAGTGTTGTAACGGTTTACTAGGGCTCCAGGGTTATAGCCGAGACGCTAGTTATGGAGCCATTGCAGATTTTCGATATAGCGTATATATAATTGATAAAGAGAACAACAAACGTTAAGATAAGGCAAACATTTCAAGTCATATACATTATTATTATTAGAAAAGTTCAAAGTCTTACAGATGTTTCTGGGATATCCCAGAGTATGGGATATTCCGTTATCGGAATCCCAGAAACAGCTGTAAGACTTTCAACTTTTTCCATTACTAATAATGTATATGACTTGAGATGTTTGCCTTGCCTAAACGTTTGTTGTCCTCTTTAACAATTATATATATAAGTGTGTGTGTATGCATGTATGTACACACACACACACACACGCACATACATGCATATATACACACACATATATAGAGTGTGTGCGCGTGTGTGTGTGTGCGCGCGCGCGCTGCCTCCTGACGGTAAGATCAACAAAAAAGTACTTATTTCATCTGGAGAGTGATTATTATTTAATAAGCACACTATATGTTTTTAAGTACTACTATTAGTTCCATGCGATGAAAGCATCTCAGACAAATTGCGCTAAGGCACCAGACGTGTTGAAAATTATTGTCTGAGATGGTTCCTTCCGTGATCCTGCTATGAAACATATGTAACCTGGATTTTATTTACTCCATTCCCCAACTCTGGATTTCTATTCGCACGCACAGCAATACATGCTGCTAACCATAAGATATAAAACCATTTTTTCAGCTTATCGAACTTGAATACGGGAAAAACTTACAATCTTATACGTCAATAAACCATTATTGTTCCTGAAAGTTGTCTCGAAGCTTACTATCTTCCTACACCTTGATCCTTGGATCTTACCTTTACTTATTGCCATATATATATATATATATATATATATATATATATATATATATATATATATATATATATATATATATATATGTATATATAAATATATATATACATATATATATATATATATATATATATATATATATATATATATATATATATATATATATATATATATATATATATATACATTTACACACACACACATACACACACACACATAGTAACATAATAATTATATATATACATTATATAAATATAAAAGAGAACAGGAAAAAGACTCTGCTCCAACATGTAAGAATACGCCAACGAACGTTATAAACCACCTTTAGCTCCTGCAAAAATACGGGTTATAGACGGGCAAATGAAAAATACAAAATAAGACTCCACAGTCAATTGTGTATTGATCCAATTCCGAGATTAAAGCAGTAAAATAGCTTATTTCCCATCCTCAGCACAATATTTAAAGAAATATAGTCACAAATATTTATATATAACCCCACGAAACAAATTCATTTGATCATGTGCGAATCTCCGCGCTTATGCTTCAAAATAAAGTCAAATTTTTACTTTTCATTTCAGGATCACTTCCGTGATCCTGCTATGAAACATATGTAACCTGGATTTTATTTACTCCATTCCCCAACTCTGGATTTCTATTCGCACGCACAGCAATACATGCTGCTAACCATAAGATATAAAACCATTTTTTCAGCTTATCGAACTTGAATACGGGAAAAACTTACAATCTTATACGTCAATAAACCATTATTGTTCCTGAAAGTTGTCTCGAAGCTTACTATCTTCCTACACCTTGATCCTTGGATCTTACCTTTACTTATTGCCATATATATATATATATATATATATATATATATATATATATATATATATATATATATATATATGTATATATAAATATATATATACATATATATATATATATATATATATATATATATATATATATATATATATATATATATATATATATATATATATATATATACATTTACACACACACACATACACACACACACATAGTAACATAATAATTATATATATACATTATATAAATATAAAAGAGAACAGGAAAAAGACTCTGCTCCAACATGTAAGAATACGCCAACGAACGTTATAAACCACCTTTAGCTCCTGCAAAAATACGGGTTATAGACGGGCAAATGAAAAATACAAAATAAGACTCCACAGTCAATTGTGTATTGATCCAATTCCGAGATTAAAGCAGTAAAATAGCTTATTTCCCATCCTCAGCACAATATTTAAAGAAATATAGTCACAAATATTTATATATAACCCCACGAAACAAATTCATTTGATCATGTGCGAATCTCCGCGCTTATGCTTCAAAATAAAGTCAAATTTTTACTTTTCATTTCAGCCACGTATTTTTAAAACCTAAATAGCCTTAAAGTAATCCAATTTCGATCCGGAGCATATTTTATAAATTTATATAAACAAGGATAAAATTATGTAAATGATAATATCAACACAGTTCTATATTTAAGAGATGAGGAATTATGTACATTATTTACATTATTTACAATTGAAAGTTATTTGTCTCGCATATGGCGTAGTGGTTGAGAACGCGAGCTACTAACCCCAAGATTCTGAGTTCGATTCAAGGCAGTGACCTGAAAAATAAAAATAATAATAATAACAACAACATCAAAAAATACCTTAGGAATTAGAACCCAGGTTCGAAATTTCCTCAAGACACCTGATAAAGGCTGGAGGGTATATCAGCCAAAACGTTGTGTTAACAACAAGCAAGATGAGGACAAATATCTGTCAATTGGAAATAATGTAAATAGTGATAATATCAAGTGGCCAGCATGTTATAAAACCTTGTGGTTAAATTATACTAAAATAATGATTATATATTTATATTATATATAATGTATATATACACACATGCACACACACCTTGGGTAAGTGTCTTTTACTATAGCCTCGGACGGCCAAAGCCTTGTGAGTGGATTAGGTAGAGGAAACTGAAAAAAATCCGTCGTATATATATATATATATATATATATATATATATATTCCACAATGTAACCACGTGTATATCGTTGGCGATTTTTTCTTCCTCCGTCTTCTCTTCTTTGGACTTTCCTATATTTCCGACGAAGAGCTCCGCTCGAAACGTCAAATTCTGTTTCTTTCCTTTCCTGGGCGTCCAGTAACACAATATCTATATCATCTCCTCGCGTTGTTGTTTTTTTGTTGTTTTTTTTGTCGTTTTTTCTGTTTTGAACTCACTATATATATATATATATATATATATATATATATATATAAGTTAAATAAGGAGGGTAGACATTAATAATATTAATTATTATCAATTTAAACTAGTGGCCTAGCATACTTAAAAAATCCAAAGATTAAGAAATTATATTACATACATATATAAGATAAATAACCACCAAGGTGGATTGCTAATATGCTAGAAGACGCCAGATCGTCTTTCCACGAAGAATAGGTTCTCAAGAAATATCAGCAAACGCCAGAATGTAAGCGAGGAAGACAAATGAAAAGATACAAAATTTGGCAATAAACTCCATATCTCAGGTTTCGTTATTAACGGTCACTCTTTCGAGAGGACGTCTTGTGTCTAGTTCTGTGAATTATGTTTTCCTGCAGCAACTTCACTGATGAACTGCGGATGATCACATCACTGACCGTTAATAGTGAAACCTGAGTTTATTGCCAAATTTTATATCTTTCATTTGTCTAGCTCGCTTACATTCTCGCGTTTGTTGAAATTTGTTGAGAACATATTCTTCGTGTTAAGACGACCTGGCTTCTCCTAGCATAGTTGGAATCCACCTGGTGGTTATTCTTCTTGTCCTTACCTTCGAAACGCGGAGTAGATGAAACAGGGACAACTGAAGAAGGGGTATATTCCTTATGTTGCATGTCTCGTTTCTCTGTTTTTTCCGTTGTTCGAAAAAAGTTCGTTTTCTGTTTTCGTTTCTCATTGTGTTTAGCGTTTTTTTTTAATGTCCTGTACGCATATATGCATCTATATATACATATATGTATGTATATATGCATATATTTATATATTATTTATAGTATATATATATATATATATATATATATATATATATACGACGGGCTTCTTTCAAAATGGGCCTCCTCACTTTCAATATAGCAAGTGTCCGTAGAAACACTACACAACATAAGCGCGCGTTTGTGTGTGTGTGTGTGTGTGCGTGTGTGTATGTGTGTGTGTGTGTGTGTGTGTGTGTGTGTGTGTGTGTGTGTGTGCGTATGTGTGCGTGCGTGTGCGTGTCCGCGTCCATCACCACTTGACAACCGGTCTTGGTGTGTTTACATCCATGTAACTGTAACTGACCGGTTCTGCGAAGAGCCCGATAGAATATGTTACAGACTTTAAAAATAAGCACTGGGATCGATTCATTCGACTAAAAATTTAATTCGGTGCTCCAGCATGGCCGCAGTCCGCTGACTGAAATAGGTAAAAGATAAAAGATAAAAAGATCTATCGAAACTAGAGCCAGCACTTGAAGTTTGTCAGCTAAATCTAAACAGTACGTGCATTCCTATGAAGTGACTTATAATGTATCACCTGCCGCCTTGTTATTTACAATCAATGAATATATTACATACACACACACACAGACACATACGCGCGCGCGCGGTTACGCCTGCGTCATACAAGACCACGCTCAGAAGCAATACAACGTAATATAGAAGTTTTAATTTTTCTCTGTTTATGGCTTTTAATTTATGATATTCTACTTCTCGTGCTATAACAACAATTACTACCATCACTGCTGCTACTACTACAAATGATAGTAGTAACAACGACAGCAGCAGCAGCAACAACGGCAACAACAACAACAACAACAACAACAATAATAATAATAATAATAATAATAATAATAATAATAATATTGATAATAATAATAATGATAATGATGATGATGATGATGATGATAAGAAGAAGAAGAAGAAGAAGAAGAAGAAGAAGAAGAAGAAGAAGAAGAAGAAGAAGAATGATAATTCAGGTTTTGCAACAAGGGCAGCTTTTTACAAGGAGGGGATGAGTCGATTACTTTGTCCTCAGAGTTCAACTGGTATTTATTTTATTGACCCCGAAAGGATGAAAGGTGAAGTCGACCTAAGCGGAATTTGAACTCAGAACGTAGCGACTGACGAAATACCGCTAAGCATTTCGCCCGGGGTGATAACGTTTCTTTCGGTTCGCCGCCTTAATAATAATGATACACATTGGGCAAGTGTCTTCTGCTGTAGCCTATACCGACAAAGGCTTTTGGGTGGATTCAATAAACGAAAACTGAAAAGTAATTCTGTGTGTGTGTGTGTGTGTGTGTGTGTGTGTGTGTGTGTGTGTGTGTGTGTGTGTGTGTGTTGTCTGAATTTGTCGTCCATCACCGTTTTAGTGTTGTGTGTTTTTCGCCTCTGTAACCTAGTGGTTCGGCCAAAAGAGCCGACAAAATAAGTACCAGGCTTTAAAAAAAGAAGCAGAAAGTACTGGGGTCGATTTGTTAGACTAATATTTTTTTCAAATTGGTGCCCCAGCATGGCCGTAGTATGATTGAAACAAGTAAAATACATACATACATACATACATACTACATACATAAGTTATACGTACATACATTACATGTGTGTGTGTGTGTGTGTGTGTGTGTGTGTGTGTGTGTGTGTGTGTGTGTGTGTGTGTGTGTGTGTGTCCCAAAATTAAGGCAACCAACTTTATTCAATTTTGCCAAATCAAAATATTTCTAATATTTCAGACAGATCCGAGCGTTGCAATGCAATGGTAAAGGAACCACAATTATGACACTACCACATTTTTTAGATATGATCACTTCTGTTTCGAATTACAGCTTAAAGTCTAGGTACGAATGTTTAACTAGCGGCACACACAGCTGTTCTTGCGGGATCGAAGCCCCTTCCTGACGCGGTTTTGCCTTCAGAGCACAGTGAAGCACAAGGAGTGCTCGAGACTCTCGTTTTCAAAATAGACCAAACAGAAAAATCCAACGGATTGAGAATGGAGTTTCTTGAGGGCCATACATCCTTGCCTATGAACGACGAAATGCTTTTTCTGAATCCAGTGTTGTGTTTGTTTGGAACTGTGAGATGGTGCCGAGTACTCATTTGCCCAAAGAAGCAGTTTAGCTTCCAGAATGTCGCTAATGTGCCGCTGAGTCTTAATTTTGACATTTGAGGACACAAAAACGAGGGTACCCTTCCAGTGGCTGTCACAGCAGCGCAAACCATAACTGACTGTGGACTTTAACGTCGATTTACGAGTCTACCCGCGATAGGAACCAGATACACTCCAAAATCGGTCATTCTGGTGGTTTATTGTCTCTTCATCGTCAAATTTCTTTTCATTAGTGAACACCAGGTTGGGCAGCGTATCTTCAGCAATCTAACGAAGGATAAGGTGACATTTCTCCAGCCTCATGGCCTTATAAATTAGCGTGAGCTCATAACGACGGATCATCTTCTGAAATGAGGTCTTGAAACTCTCCTTCAGAGCTCGATACATTTATGCTCGGCTCATTTTTGCTGTGGCAACCAGTTTTCCCACGGAACGATGAGAATCTTGACGTATCAGGTCGATCAGCGGTGGAACCAGTCTCTTGAAATTTCTTGACAATTGTCCAGATCGTTGTTCAGTTAATCTAAGTTTTTTTTTTTTGTATATCGGTCTATAGCCATTATCTAATTTATACATCTGAATTTATTTAATCTGAAACAAAAAGAGACACATTAAGCTTTTATAATAAATAAATATTATATGTCTATATATATATATATATATATATATATATATATATATATATATATATATATATATATATATATATATATATATATATGTATCAAGGGTAATAAGAAATATTAGAAATTTCTACTAACAGTAGCCTAGCGTGTAAAATTTAGTCAATAGACTATATATTATTCATATAAGTACAGTGTACATTTAGATGGTAAATGCTTTTTTTATTTTTCATTCCCTTCGAAGTTTTATCCTTAAATCGTAGTTTGGAATTTAACTGTTCTTTCTAGCGTGCAAGGAATCCTATGATTGATGCCTCTCGTGTGTTTAAATGAACACTGTATTTATATGAATAATATATAGTCTATTGACTAAATTTTTACACGCTAGGCCACTGGTAGTAGAAATTTCAAATATTTCTCATTACCCTTGATATTATTAATTATTGATAATTTTTTCTGGATAATTTTCGAATTCATAAGCCGGCATTTTTATTTACTGCCGACAAGGAGATGCGCTTGCGCGGTAGATTAGAAAAATTAGAATGTATAACCATGGGGCATATAATGGATTGCTTCGTGTATATATGTTTAATCTAAGGTGTACCTGCTGAAGAAGACTTCGCCTAGCAAATT